>NC_047663.1:70302766-70410266 GCF_011762505.2 Arvicanthis niloticus | reverse complement strand
GTGGGGGGGGGGGGGGGGGGGGGGGGGGGTGGGGGGGGGGGGGGGGGGGGGGGGGGGGGGGGGGGGGGGGGGGGGGGGGGGGGGGGGGGGGGTGGGGGGGGGGGGGGGGGGGGGGGGGGGGGGGGGGGGGGGGGGGGGGGGGTGGGGGGGGGGGGGCCCCAGTGGGACCCTTGGCCTGATACCTTGATGGAAGATGGGTCCAGTCATCCCCTCAGCCGGGAAAGTACTATGGGTGTGTGTGTTACAAGGCCCTTCCTCATTCCTTCAGATAATGATGGGGAAACCCATTTTATTTCCTTTGAGGATATGATAATCCCTGAGCATGAGAGAGGGGAGAGGGGGTAGGAGGTGAGAAACGAGACAAAGAAAAGCCGTTAATGCAGAAGCTAAAATCTGTAGCCAGGGACTGCCTGGGCAGAGGAGCCTCTGCCTTTAGGTCCCTAACAGTCCTTCCTTCTAGCTTGTGCTACAGTTGATAATTGCTATTCTGCCTGAGTGAATCCAGGGCAGGGTCTGGTGATTGCGTTTATTCCACCGCCCACCCCCCCACCCCCATGTGTCCATCCTGGGTCCCTATGATGATGACGTAGAGGATTCCAAAACTTGACCCTGATGGGGGCCTGACCCCACATCTCCTCTCTCTTTTTTGTTTTTTTTTCTCTTCCTCCTCTTTTACCTCCTCTTCCCCTCTTACAACAGGCTCTCATGTAGCTCAGTTTGGCATCAAACTTGTTATGTAGCTGAAGAGGACCTTGAACTGCTGATCCCACGGCCTCTACCTCCTAAGTGCAGGAATTACAGGTGGGCAGATGTGGTTTATGGGGTGTTGATAAATCAAATTCTGGGCTTAGAACAGCCTAGGCAAGTTTACCAACTCCCCCTCCCCCAGCCCTCTTCCTCTCAAAGGGAGGTGGGAGTTCCAGATAGAAGGACTAACCCAGATCCTGGGGTTCTAGGATGTGACTGGGCATTGAGATCAGAGCTATGGGCAGCCTTAGACGTCAGCAAGGACCAGACAGATGTCCAAGTGTGGGGATGCAGGTGGCACGCTCTGGCTGTGGTATGGTCACAGCTTCATGCAGAACTGGCCTAGGGTTCTTGCTCTCTGCTTTCTGGACTGCAGATCTTGACCTTTATCCTTGAGCCAAAGGGACTGCAGCCATAAGGTCTCCCAAATCTGCATCTCTCTTCTTTCAGTTCCGGTAGGCCCTACGTGGCCAGTTGGTATTCATTGGCCATTTCTGCAAACAGCTTGCATCTGCCCAGACCTTGGTTCTGTGTACAGATAAGATGGCCTTCACATCTGCACTAACAGAAAGGGGTGGACTACAGCAATATCTGCTTGGGCAGAGCAGGAAAGTTGAGGGCCTATCCTGCTTCCTCTGGCTCTGAATTCCCCTAACCTGCAGTGTGAGGCTTTGTGGAGTGGAACCTGGACAGAACAGAGATGCTGGGGCAGCCCCTACAGGTGGCCTCCCCAACGTCACCTGGGGGAGGTAGGTATGAACGAAAGCCACTGGGGTGCATCATGGGACTTTAGTGCAATAGAAGACTGATGAGGTTCAGAGAGAAAGAACCGTTTGAAAGCCCTAACAGGTGCAGGATCCTCTCCCGACTAGACTTAAGGGGAAGTGATGTGTGCCTTGTGTGAGGGGATGGGTTAGCATCTTCTGATAGACAGGAGAGAAGATCAAGGCCATACACTTCCTGCTTGGATTTCATTATGTAAAAAACTATCCTGTGCCACCCCTTTGCTGAGGTCTTAGAAAGGCTAAGCCATGGAAGCTCCAGCCTGTGAAGTGAGAGGCCCTCTCTGGATAGCAGCTCCGGGTTAGGATGTGGTCTGGATACTCTTTCGTTGGCTTTCCAGAGAAGCAGCTGGAGCATTCCCTTGGCCAGGGACGGAATGTCACACATGGGGTTGCTAAAGTAACAACAATATATTACCTCCCAATCCTGGAAGCCTGAGGCTCAAGATCAAGATGTTTGCAGGCTGCTTTCTCCTGAATCCTCTCTGAGGGGCTTGCGGAAGGCTATCTTCTCCCTGTATGATTGTGTGGTCCCCTCTGAGAATTCCCCTTGCCACCAACTCTTCTTATATGGACCTTTTGGTTTTAAGTTTACTGAGATGACTATAATTATTTCCTCAAGAGTCCCAAATACCTCAAAATAAATGTAACTACATCTGAGGTAGTGGGTGTCAGGTCTTCTACACGTTAATTTTGGGGGGTGGGTAATGATCCAACTTAGGCCACAGTAGCCTTCAAGGAGACATGAGGTCTATCTAGTGATGCGTCGCAGGAGAGACATCAAGTTGCTGTGGAATTGGGCTCTGGGCTTTAGGCCTAGGAGGCTGAGAATGTGCCTGCAGATGGTAGAGTGGGGGTCAGGTGACAAAGAGCTCCACCCACCTAGAGCAGAGACACAGAAAGGGCTGAAGAAGGGGGAATGATAACAGCAGAACTGTTGTGTCCTCGGGGCCATGACAGGTCCTGATGGCCCAGGTGTGCACAAGGCACAAGCCACACCCTTTTTCACCTAGGGGGCATTCAAGCAATTTCTCAGGATCTTCAAGGGACAGGGTGTGCGGCTGCTGCACACCCAGCAGTGAGTGGGTTATGGCAGGATACTCTCTGTTATCGAAGGTCTTCTCAGACTGGTTCTCCTCCTGGTTTCAAGGCAATGTGAGATCTCAGACCAGGCCAGGTGCAGGGTGGGATCTAGCAGAGGTATAGAAAGGAGTCCCCACTGTCAGTCTAGGGGCATATGAGTCTTGAGGCTATGCTAGCGAGGGCTGCAGGGTAAAGTGATGGGGGTTGCACACATCATGGCCTCCAGTTAGAGCCATGGCTTGTGCTCACTGACCAATTCTGACATTCTACAGACTAGTGGGTGGGTGGTAGATGGTAGACGGCTATGGTTGGTGACTCCTGACAGCCTCCTGTGGATCCAGAGGAGCTTCAGCAGAGATAAGCCATGGTTCCAGAGGAGCAAGATGAGAGGCCACCAGCAGGGACAGCAGACGAAGAAGACAAAAGCTGGTCCTGTAAGTGACCAGCCTGGGAATCACGTGAGGTCCAGTCTCTCAGTTCCTGAGGATAATGTTGGCAGTGTTGTTCCTTCCAACTGACTGTCTCCAGTGTGCACTGTGCACCGCAGCTCTATCTGAGTCACCTTTTCTCTCTGTAGACACCTGGGGTCCATAGCTCTCAAGCCTGTGCTCTGATGGGCTGAGAGCCCCTGCTCGGGGACATGGACAGGGAGAGGGGACCTGAAATCCCCCGGCTGTTGGCCCAGTGGGGGAGCTATTAACCTTTTCACTAATGATCTGAATGGCCAAGGATGAGGACATCTCCATTAGAGTCTGAATTAGCACAGAGGCCGTTTAGAACATCTCATTAGAAGGGAAATGTCAGGGGGTGACCAGGCTGGCAGGGAGAACGGTAGGGGATGGTGGTGGGTCTGAAAGCGCTATTTTCTAGGAGAATCTGGATGCTAAGTCCAGCCTGGAGGACTGTGGGGAGGGTGGTGTCACCCTGGCCTGGCCAACCTGCCCAGGTTGTTAACCATGATCATCTATTTTCTCAGACCAGCCTTCAGCAACAAGTAGTCTCTTAGTCTGTTTTCTGTTGCTATTACTGAGTGCCACAGACTGGAACATTTATAGAGGATAAGGTGGGATTGGAGACATGAATTAGTGGCCAAGGGCACTTGCCGTACAGCCATAGGATTTAGATGCCAACACACATGTAAGGAGCCAGACGTGGCCACATACCATGCTTGCTGCCCTGGTACTTTGTGTTGAGGTGCTGGGGGAACAAAGGGAGTTTGATGGCCACCAGCCCAGATCCAGGTTCAGAGAGAGAGAGAGAGACCCTGTCTCAGAGAACTGAGGTAGAGAGAGATAGAGAATGATACCAGATAGCCCCCTCTGGCCTCCAGATGCTGTGTAGGCATACATAACTGCACATACATGTGTATGTACACCGCACATACATATACTGCATTCATACACATACACGTTCTTTCCGTGTGTCTCTCTGTTTTTTCCCCTTTCCCCACAGCCTTGATCAAACCCATTATTTAATTTGTGAGCTTGAACTCCAAGGAAAGAATTCTGACATCTGATGAGGACCTCTTACTCACAGAGCAGCACCACAGAGACTGTGCAAGCATGCTAGCTTGGGTGTAGCTGGTCTTTGCTACTTTGTGGGTTCTTCTTTCTTCACCCTTTATTTCCCTGGTTTCACCCCATCACTAGATAGGAGAGAGACAAGGATAGAGGGGAGAAAGGAATCAGAAAAATCCCTGAATCTAATTTCTTTCCCTTTGCTTCTTCTTTGACCACAGGTACTAACAAAATGCAACCAACCTCCCTACACAATCAACACAACCCCCCTCACTTCTTGGGGCCCTCGAATTCATACAACCTTTGAAAATTTCCCAGAATTCCAAATGACACACAATCACAGAAATTATCTGCAGCTGGCAAAACCATGCTTCTGTTAGAGCATGAGACAAATCATGGTCAACTGCTACAAACAGTCCAAAGCAGCCTCTCATCCTTGCACCTGGGTTTAAAAGGAAAGCACATTCACATACTATTTCTGGTTTGTTTGTTTGTTTGTTTTTTTTTTTGGAACCAAAGTTCCAGAATTCTCACTTTCTAATAAAGCCACTCACACCAACACTGGGACTCTACATTCATAACCCTAATTACCTTCCAAAAACCCTGCCCCCAAATACCATCTATTAGCATATAACCTCAGGCTTGAATTTTCTATACATGGTACTTGCAGAGGTGGGATCTAGTTAAACTGTAGCAAGACTCATGTCTCTATATCTCAAAAGTCATGTCAGTCTTTTCAGTAACTTCAGCTGTCCAGACTAGAATTTGTCATCCCGTTCCAGTGGTGTCCTGTGGCTAGTGGGACCTTTCCCAGGTGTGGGTCTGTGGAGTGGGGTGGTTCTGTACTTCACAGATTCCCAGCCTTGTGAGGGCTAATGTTAGGTTTTAAGTTTAAGAAACCTATAAGACACGTTTTAAGTTAGGAGATCTATAAAACAAAAATGCCTCTAACCTGTAAGTTCCACTTCTCCCAAGACAGCTAACTTCCTGGAATGCTGGGAACTGTTATTCATGTAAGATAGTAAGTGTCTTTGCTTCTGTAAACAAGTTTGGTTGCTTCAACTGCACGTGATGTACTTGATCAAATGTAAGTGGGAGGTAGGTAGGAAGGAAGTCCATAAGGGTGTATGCTTGCCCCGATTGGATTATAAACCACTGGCTAATGCAATTTGATGCCATACTCTGGGAATCCCAGGTATGGACCTGCCCAGTGTCTATTGTTCTGGTCATTATTTAATAAAACTTGCTTCAAATTTGGCTCCAAAATTGTGGTAATGGTCTTATTCTTGCCGGGCGGGGGTGGGAGGATATTAACAGCCTCTTCCTTGTGTTCCTTGGAGCCTGGGCCCCTAGCTGTGAGTGGGGCATCGGCCGTGGTAGAAGAAACCTTGCTTTGTGTCCTCTCATCCTCTCACCTGGTCTGTCAGTGCTCCTGCACCTTGGACTTTCTCTTTGCAGTCACGGACCCACACTGCCCTATGTATCATTTAAGTCTCCTGTACATGATTCAGGGCCACAACTATGATGTTCTCTTCCAATCCTGAAGGGAAATAAGGAGTGAGATCTCGTGTTTGGGGTGAATGGTAGCCAAGGGAAAGGGAAAAAGAAGGGTGGTCCTTGGTCATGTGGGACGGGGAGGGGCGCTTCACATAAATGCAAATCAGAGGCTGTAAGAACAAGTTTCAAAATGTAAAAAACGACCCTCAAAACTGCCAGAAAGTAGTAGGCAATAGTTGAAGACCCTTTTGTCTGATGTTCTGGGACAGGCACATACAATGGAAATAGAAATAACAAAAAGAGATTCTATTAAAATGGAGATGGGACACAGAAGGACCTAGGAGGATGGGTGGTGACAGGAGGCAGGGCTTTGCTCTCAATCTTTAGGCTCAGCTCTCTGGCCTCCCAAGCCCACTTATTGGCCAAGATCAACTTTTAAAACCTGCTTCATTTTGTTGGAGTCCACTTAGCTATTTTCACCTTCATTGTCTGTGTTTTTAAGAAAAACGGTCTGCTTGTACCAGTGTCTCAGCATCTCTCTGCGCTTTCTTCTAGAAGTTTCTGGTCTTCCCTTTAGGGTTCATTTTGAGTTGATTTTTGTATTTGTCAAGAGGTAGGGTGTCCAGCTTCATTATGTGTCTGACTATCCACTTTCCTCAGCACTGTGTATTGAGGAGACTGTCCCATCAGCAATTAATGTTTGGCAACTCTGTCAAAAGAGACACGGAAAAGAAAAGTGGCTGTTTGTGTCAAACACACACACACACACACACACACACACACACACACACACACACACACACCGATGAGCACACAGAATCCTCTGATTAATGTTCATAATGGTTGATCCTCATTGTCAACTTGTGTGGATTTAGACTCCCCTGGAAGACACAGCTCTCAGCGTGCTGTGCGTGTGTCTCGGGACAGGGTTGAGTGTGGTGGGGAGACCCATGGAGTGTGGGCAGTGCCATTCCACAGGCTGTTGCTCTGAACTGCATGAAAAGGAAAAAAACCCACCAGGTTTGTCTGTGTCCTATCCACAGACACAGCTTGGCCAGACACCTTGACTTAAGCTCCTGCCGCCATGACGTCCCTTCCATGATGAACTGTTCCCCTAAACTATGAGCCCATGTTCCCGAGAGTTGTTTCTGTCAGATAGTTGTCACAATTATGAGAGAAACAACTAACACAATAGCTAAATGGCAAGACTGATTGTTCAGGAACTTACTGATCACTCAGAAAATTCTAGAGTTAAAAGGACAGAGAAGAGCAAATGGGTCAGCTCCCTGAATTTACAGATCAATAAACTGAGGCCCAGAAGGGAAGTGTAATGTATGTTTAATGGGTCACAGTGGAAATCCTGATAGTCATCCTATGGTCAGTTTTAGACACAGCCTTTGTTCTGTTTGCAGCCGCTGGCAGACCCTGTCCTCACTTTAATCCCTGCACACAGGCACCCCACCGGACTCTTCACCTTGAGTCCAGCATGGACTTCCACTTGGTGTCCTTTGAACCTCTGTCCTGCTGCCCCTGGAACCTCTCCCTTCCCTCCTCTTGCAGTCTAATTCATTCATTTGCCCTCAGAACTCACAGTCTCAGGAGACGCCATAACCCCCATATCCATTGGGTGATGTGCAGGAGCCTGTAAAACACACACACACACACACACACACACACACACACACACACACACACACACACACTCACACCTAGCACTCAACCTTTTATCTTATAGTGTGGGGGAGGTAAAAATTAAGACTGACCACACTCTCATATAGAATTTTCATAAATCAAGGTTGGCAGAGGCATTCCAAGATGGCAGGAAGTTTGGGCAAGGGTCTTTCATACAAGGTGAGTGGAAGGGGCCTTCTGCCTTTCCTCACAGTCTGCCAGTATTGGTTCAACTCACAAGATGTGCTAACCCAGTGTCTTAGTTAGGGTTTAATTACTGTGAAGAGACACCATGACCAAGGCAATTCTTATAAAGGCAAACATTTAATTAGGGCTGCCTTACAGCTTCAGAGGTTTAGTCCATTATCATCATGGTGGGAGCACGGCAACCTGGATCCTGAGGATAGCACTTCAGATGGCCAAGACCAAATGATTCCTGGATTTTTAGTTTAATGAGATAGGTTGGTTTTCTCCTTGTCCTAGTTAGGGTTTTACTGTTGTGAAGAGACACCATGACCAAGACAACTCTTATAAAAAACAACATATAATTGGGGCTGGCTTACAGGTTCAGAGGTTCAGTCCATTATCATCAAGGTAGGAGGATAGCAGTGTCTAGGCAGGCATGGTGCAGGCAGAGCTGAGAGTTCTACATCTTTATCTGAAGGGTGCTAGCAGAATACTCACTTCCAGGCAGCTAGGATGAGGGTCTTAAAGCCCACACCCACAGTGACACATCTACTCCAACAAAGCCACACCTTCTAATAGTGCCACTCCCTGGGTAAGCATATATAAACCATCACATCCCTCAAGTCAGTTTCTGTCACCTATTAAATGACCATGATTGAAATACTAGAGACTTCTGGGATGTTATGGTGGAGTTTCCCCTCTGCGCCAAGATTAACTCTGACAGCTCTCCACTGATGGAGAGGTTCATTCCGGATTATTCCAGATGGTTTCCTCCCAGCCCCCGGAGCTCAAACACAGGCTTGCAGGTATGAATTCTACCCAGCCTTTGTTGGGTTGCTCTACTGGAGGAAAGCTTGTCCCCCAGGAAGGCAAGCCGAGCACACAGTCTCTATGGCCCAACTTTAATTTAACAGACAATTTTAAAAGTCAGAACCAGCGTCTGGGGCCTTTACGATGTCTGTCTTCCTGGTTTAATTTCACGGGGATCTTCTTATGGCTTTTGAGAAAACGTTCCTTTTTAAAGAGCTTGGTTTCATCAAAGCAGGGCTTTCCTGTCAGAAGGACAGCACAGCTTATAAAAGGCGTTTGCATTAGGGAAAAACAGTGGTGCTGGCTGGACCTCAATTGCAGGCTCAGAGAAGACAGCAGTGATCTCCTGCCCTTGGGCAAGCTCTCCTGGTCCCCCTGAGGCCAGATAGTTCAAATCCGACTGACATTTTCACCTCCCACCTCAGCCTCTCTCTGGATTGAAGTTGGTTCTTACCAGGGAAGAGCCAGCCCAGTGTAGGGAATTTGGCTCTCTGTGTTCTCCCTACGTTTGCTAGGGAGGGTTCGGCTGCTAACATAAATACCTCACTGAGAGGAAGCCTCTTTTAAGATACAATTCTGTAGAGGATTTTGAAGGAGGAGGTTGTCCTGTGTCATCTAGGTGAGCTCTAAAGTGCAATTGTAAGAGTCATTGTAAGAGAGAGATGTCAGATTTAACAGGCACACATGTGCAGAAGAGGAGGCAGCCATCAGAGAGGTAAGGCCAGATGCCAAGGAATTTGAGCATGGAGCCAGATGTCCTGCTACATGCCTATAATCCCAGTGCTGTGGAGGCAGAAGCAGGAGGATCAGGAGTTCAGGTCCAGCTGCAACTATGTGACAAGTTCGAGACGCTGTTTTAAGTAAAAACCATACCAACCCTCCTCTCCTCCAAAACGCATGCTCATGTGGGGCTTGGCTGTGTGGCTGGCTTGCCAGGAGAATGTGAACTGAAGTAAGAAGGCTTCTAATTTGAGTCAGGAACAAAAAGCTCCGAGCTTTATGCTCACTCTTCTAGAAACTTCTGAGTTGCCCCTTGTTATGAGCCGCCCTGTGGGAGCTGCTGCCCCTACAGGCTGGTTGGTAAAATGCATAAATTCCACAGAGGTGGGGCTAAGAGGCCAAGCCTGCATTCCAGCTGAGTGAGGCTGCCAGGTTCTGGTTTAATTCTGGGTGGTTTATTCTGCCGTTTTGATGTGGGCACTGTTGCTGACAACAGAACCTAGAACCCAAGCCCACAGTCTGAGGCATTGTCTTCAGAGGCAGTCACTGTTGCTGGTGGCTAGGAAGAGGGTGACCTGTGTTACATAGAGTTAAACCGTGGCTGAAGCTGTGGCTTTCAGCTACTTCTGTCAAGTGTGCTTGGCCTTGGCAGGGTGAACCCATGGACAGAAAGAACTACCTAGTGCTGCCTGTGTGGGAGACGGAGCTCAGAAGAGGAGTTAGCCCGGAAACAACCATCAGCTACTTCTGAGAAGAATGCAGAGGAAGGGCTGGGGAGATGATGCCCTAGAGGATGCAGTGCTTGCTGCACAAGTGTGAGGAACCCAGTTAGATTCTCAACAGCCACATAAAAGCCAGCGGTGGTGGCACGCGTCTGTAATCCCAGCGTTGGAAAGGCAGAGATGTGAGGAGCCTGGGGCTTGCTGGCCAGCTAGCCTAGGCTTATTGGAGAGCTCCAGGTTCTGTGAGAGAACCTGCCTCAAAAAATAGTGTGGAGAGTGTCTGAGGAGAACATCTGACATAGACCTTTAGCCTCTGCCCCCACACACATACACACTTATGCACTCATATGTACATGTGAACATGGTAACACATTTATGTATACAAAACTAAAAACTCCCCCTGTGGCAGCTGTAGGGATTGCAGCTACCGTGATTTGTGTGTGAACTGTCCTCCACAGGCTGGTGGTTTGCTTTATTGTTCCCAGGCAAAAGGTGCTGTTTGGGGGAGACAGGGATTGTTAGGTAGTTGAGCTGAGCTGTTTGCTTTAAAAAAAGGATTGAGAGGAAACAGAGATTGGAAATTCAGAGAATAGCTGGGTTGGAAAACTGTTTTAGCCTGCTCACTCAAAAGATTCTCATGTGTACATAGATACAGCCTGGGAGAGAAATCAAATCAAAACTCAGTAGGAAGAATTAAATGGTGGTCGAAGTGTGGCCCCATACCAGCCTGGTACCTGGAGCATAAAGAAAGGCTTGTCTAGAAATGCACTGATGTCTGGCTCTTGGCATGTGAGAGCAAATACACAGGAAACCTACTGTTTTTGAGAGAGCTATATTAACATAAAGCAAAACCAGAACAGACAAACAAAACTCAGACTGAGCTAAAGAGAGTAGGACAGGGTGTGGAGTGGTGTCTCGGGGGTTGCCAACACTTGTTGCTCTTTCAGAGGACTGGGGTACAGTTGCAGGACACATGGTGTTCCACAAGGGTCTGTAACTCCAGTTCCAAGGGATGTGATGCCCTCTTCCTGACTCCACAGGCATTGCATGCACACAGTGCACATACATATATGCAGACAGACATAACATAAGCAAGTCTTTCATTTTAAGGAGGGACTAAGACCACTGACTATGGAAAACAAGTGTAGGGACCACTGACTTTTCAAGGTGGGGCAAAGAGGGAATAAGATGGGAGCCAAGGAGTGGCTGGCAGCATGAGGTAGTCAAAGATCAGTTCTGTCAGCTCAGCTCAACTCCCTAATGGTTCCGGTCTCCCCCAAACAGCACCACTTGCCTGAGAACAATAGCACAAACCACCAGCTTGTGGAGGACAGTTCACACACAAATCAAGGCAGCTGCAATGCCTACAGCGGCCACAAGGGGCGTACTTTCAGGAGTTGTTCTCAGAGGTGACCCAGGGAATGAAGGGAAAAGAAGGAGCTGCTAGACCAGTGGTTCACAACCTGGGGGGGCGCGATCCTTTGCGGGTCAAGTCCTGCATGTCAGATATTTTACATTATGATTCCTAACAGTAGCAAAATTTCAAGTATGAAGTAGCAAGAGTGACCACTCATTGTTTATTTCCCCCAGGCTTTAAGAAGCATCGTGGTTTTCTCATCTTTCTAGAAGCTTCTCCCCGCACCTGTGTGAGTGTGTACGCCACAGTGCACATGTGGAAGTTTGCGGACAGCTTCAACTTGTCCTCACCTTCAGCCTTGTTTGAGACAGGGTCTCTTGTTCACCATCGCACACAGCAGGCTAACTGCACAGGGGCAAGCTTCCCGGGACTCCATTGTCTCCTCCGCCCATCTCTCCATAGGTATGTGGGGATTGCAGATGTGGCCTACGGTCTGCAGCTTTTGGTAGGTTCTGGGACTCTGTTCTGTTCTTACAGTTGGGTGACAAATGCTTTACCCACCGATCCATCTCTCAGACCCTTTCGAAGCTGCTGACTTCTTCCAAGGGTTCCATGTGGACTGATAAGCAGCAGAGTTGCCCAGCTGTCCCTGCCACCCAGCCTGTAGAGACAGGAGCCCAAGAGTGACTCTTAACCATGAGGTTCTGCAGGGGTAGCGTTGTGGAACACTGTCTTGTGGCGATAGTTAACTGAACCACTGTGGACAGGGCAGAGATAGAGAGAGGTTCAGGCTGGCCTCTTTCTCAGCCTTCCCGGCCCTCCCGGGTCAGTCAGCTGCCACACTGGATTAAAAAGCCTGTGTGTCCAGTACATGTTTCCTTTAAACCAAAGGGGCTAAGACTCTAGAGATCTGGTGTTTATATGCATGTATCTACTTCAAGTTGAAAAGGTTGCTCTAACCCGGTAGGATGAGTAGGTGCTGCCCTCAAGCTTCTGGCTTGTGGTATGAGAGGTGAGCCTTACAGGCCTGCTGGGCCCCTCAACTCCGCGGGTGCCATCCCAGAAGACTGCTTCTATAAGAGGCTTTATAGCATGACGCATAGTCCTGTCATATCCAACAGAGATCCCCAACAGGATGATGTGTTGGGACCTTGTAGATGGACCAGTGGGTCACTTGTCACCTTGTTACTACCCCAGAGTGGGACACCTTGGTTTATGTTGCTAAGATGTATCTGGCATTTAAACATCTTTCTTCTAAAAGTACCGATCAAAAAAAAAAAGTTTAAGATAAAAATAAATTCTGACCAAAATAATGGCAAGAAGATGCACATAGAATCTCTGTAACAACAACAAAAAAAATAATAATCATAGATTCTGGGCCAGAGCAGCTCAGTAGGGAGAGTGCTTGCCTAAAGTGCCCAGAGCCCTCAGTTCGATACCCATCACCTCATAAACCAGATATAGGAGTGCAGGTCTGTAGTCCTAGCACCCAAGAGGTGGAAGCAGGGTTATCAGAAGATCAAGGCCATCCTGGACCCTTTGTGAGCATGGGGCACTATTCTGTTGTGTTGCTCAAGACTCTGGAGGCTGGAGAATTCCAACAGCATAGCAGATGCAGGAGGAGCAGAAGTCTGAGGTCATCCTTGACCACAGAGTGGGTTCAAGGCCATCCTGGGCTACACGAGACCTTATCTCAAAGGGGGAAAAGATAAAGTTTTAAGGATTTCGAAAAGAAAAAAAAGGAAGACAAAAAGAAAATATTTGTCTAAAAGAGGAAGATCGAACACCACCAAATCTGAAACCGATTCTACCGAACTGATGTCTTGTTTAAGGTTTAATTGAGTCCAAGTTCATTCTGTCTCCCAGACGTCTCAAAGGTGACATTCTAAATGTTTACACTTGTTTCATCTGTCTTTTTCCCGAGTCCCGTTCCCCGCCTCCACTCCCCACTTCACACTTGCCCTCGCCTTGCTCACATATGCTCGTCTTTATATTTACATATATATATATCATCTTTATATATGGCTCATGGAGTCTGCCAGACGAAGAAATGAAATAGTCCCGAAAACAGCTGGAAAATTATGCAACCGTGAGGAGCCTGTGCCCATGTACATCCTGTACTGCCGGGCTGCACAACATTCGGAGGTTGTTACAAGAGGCTGGAAGCTGCTTTTTTTTTTTTTTTCTTTTTCTCTCGAACAACAGCTTGCTTGGTGGGGTAGGCATCCTGCAGAAGGCGTTTTCTTTGGGAACCTTAACTTCCCCTGCAGGAGGAGAAAGTGGCTGTAAGTGAGAGCTAGCTGATGGGAGGGAGGCCAATACCAGGGGCCAGTGGGGTCCAGGTCCAAGGCGTTGCAAATCTGAGACCTGGGATACTTGAGACCCTCTTAAAAGGAAAGAGATGAAAATTTAAGGGTTGCTAAGAAAAGAAAAAGAGAAACCTTGTAGTTGAGGCCTGGGGTTCAGTCTCAGCCAAAGCCTGGGCCTAGAAAAGTCAAGGTTGGGGATATAGTCAGATTAAACTGTGGGGTCCAGAAGATTAAAGACTGGAGTCACTTGAGGCTGATGTTGGGGGCCTGGTGACGCCAACCCTTGGTGCTGAGTAAGATAAAAAATCTGAGTTCTATTTGGGTCTAAACTGAGGTCTAGGGTTCTCTTAGGTACAGTCTGGGCCTAAGTGGGCCTAAGTTCTGAGGCTCAGGAGGCCAAGCTATGAGGTCTTGCAAGACCAAAATTTAGGGTCCAGGTTAGACATAGGCTGAAGGCTGAGGTTCAGTGATGTCAAGGTCCAGGTCAAGGTTACCATCAAAGTTAGAGGTCCAGCCAGGCCTAAGCTGGGGACCCAGTGAAGCTGAGATTCACATCACAGCAAGTTCAAGCTGCTGTTTGTCTGAGACCAAAGCCCTAGTTAAGCCTGAGCTCCCGGGCCTGGTGTTGAGGCTGTGGGACCTGCGAGTCCGAGGCTCACTTAGGGTGAGAGTGAGAGCCGACTCTCAACAGTGATGACTTGTTTGAGAACCACCAGGTTCTGCAGCTCTCACACAAAACTACTGTTCCACTCTCAAGGAGGACTCAGGTGAGCAGGGCTTTGGTTGTTCAGAGCAAGCTGGGTCATTCCTATGGTAGCCTGGGCCTGGGACTTTGCCCTTCCTCAATGACACATTCCATTGTTCATGGATCCAGCCACTGAAGGAAAACAATATTTGTTGATCAGGTTTATAGTCTCCACTGTTGGAGCTGAGGTGGCTCATCCGTCACACAAGACACGAGTACTGAGTTCAATTCCTAGCACCAACAAAAGAAGCCATGTGTGGTGGCAGTCTTCTATAGTCTCAGAGCTGGGGAGACAGAGACAGGAGACTCCCTGGCCAACCAGTCTACAAAGTCAGCAAGAGACCCTGTCTCAAAAACTGGGGTGCAAAGAGATTGAGGACACCTGAAGTTGACCTATGATGGCCACACATCTGCACATACATGGGTACACATGTATGAGTGCGTGCTTGCACACACACACACACACAGAGAGAGAGAGAGAGAGAGAGAGAGAGAGAGAGAGAGAGAGAGAGAGAGATCTTATGGCCACAGTCAGATGTCCTGTGGAATAGGTGTGGCGTGGGCTGAGGAGAGCTCTCACTCAGAGGGTCTGCAGAGTAGGATGGAGTAGAAAGAGTTTCAGGAGGAAACTGGCCCACAGCACAGCAGTGGAGAAGGATACACAGGAGAAGCAGCTGCCCATCCTTGACACAGGGCTTTTCTTAGGACAGAAGCCTGGGCTTCATAGGATAAGAAATGATATGATCTTGAGCTCTGGCGGGGGGAGGGGTCTCTGCTGCTCCACTGAACAGGCCAGTAGCCCCCCACCCTCTATGCCTACAGTTCCCATCCATGGCTGTGAGACACAGGGCAGGTGAGGACACAGCAGAGCTTGGCTGGCCGCTGTCTGAAGCCAGAGACAGCTTGCAGCAAGACCCCGCCGAGGGTTGCTAAGGAGTCTGGAGGCTCAGCTGAGAACTGGAGGCTGCCCTGCTGCCTGGCCCTTCAGAAAGGAGATGGGAAATCGCCATGGGGGAACAGCGGCTGCCTGAAAGTCATTCGATTTCCTCTTTCTCATTTTCAGAAATGCAATTAGGGAGGCTGGTGCACCATGTGGGCTCTGCAATGCATGGCTGCCTAGCTGGAGCCGTGGGCGTTCTTGGGCTGCAGGTTGGTGTGCATCTGGAGGCATACTTGTGTTTGCATCGTCACACAGGTGTGGGCTGGTCTCTGTGCACCTGTGCACATGCATGTTCACACTGAAGCCTTACCCCAGGTCAGCTGGGCAGGTCGCCTATCAAGGGCTTCTAATTGTCTTTCTGTTTTTCATTGATATCCCCTTGCACACCTTGAAATGGACAGTTGTCCTGGGAACCCCCAAATCTCCTGTCCCCTGTCCCATTCCGTTTTCCTCCCCTTCAGCAGCTCCTGCTTCTGTGCTCGAGTATAGAAGGCCCTGGAGACAGTTCCTTTCTGAGCCACTGTCAAACTCTAACCAGAACCAGGGTCTTCTTTGTAGGCATTTTAGAAAGTCCTGGCAACCTGATGCTACAGTGGAGGCCTTCATGTGGCATAGTCCAGGTGCCAAGGGATGGGATCACACAGAGGCTATAAAAAGGGCCAGGTCCCAACCCTTGCCCACCAAGTGGTGGAAGACAGAAGAAGACTTGGTGGGCAGAAGTGGCCAGTAGTAGAGCCAGCCTAGGGTAGCTAGACGTCCCTTCCCTCTGCTTCCTTGCCCTTCCCCCTCCTCTTCCCACTTCCCCCCCTTCTCTCCTCTTTCCCTCTCCGCTCCAGGCAGAACCACACATTTTCATGGAAACTCTTAATTTTTTTTCTAAAAAATGCAAGCACATAATTCAAGATAAAAGAAAGAAAAAAAACAAACCTCTGCGGGCCCCCAGAGGGGGGCGCCCAACTCACCAGTTAGCATCACTGCGTTTTAACAACTTGAAATGACTCTACTCCTTCCTCAGACTTACCTCAGACTTGCTGAGCACTAGATGTAACCCTTGTACTCTTGTGGGCCATCATGCTGGGCTTCATCTTCTTCGTGGGGAAGTGGCTACGATAGGTTTCTCCTTGGAGGATGTCCTGAGGATGAGGGCAAGGTGGGGGCAGGGAAGATGTTTGCCCAAACATGTTGCTCATTGGCAAGCGAAGCTGACTTCTGGTGCTCTTCAGACTGTAACTATCCCATCGGGAAGAGGAAACCAGAAGTCAGCCTGACAGCTCCTGTGAACAGAGGAAAGTGTGTATGAGGCAGGGGCATGCATCATCTTTCTTTTGAAAAGGCGCTGGGAAGACCCCACCCAGTACCTCAGTGAGGTATCTTACTCCCAGAACATTTTGAGATGAACCCAGTCTCACCTTACTCTCTGGCTTTAAACAAAATGCTAACACTGGAGACTGGAGAAGCCACACCCTGCTCTGCTCTGCCTCTGGTCCCTTAGCTCCCTCTGTCTCTAACCTCATCCTACTGTCTTCTGTCTCCATGCTTCTCCTGGAGCATAGAAAGTTCTTTGCTGCCACAGGGCCTTTGCACACTCCAGTCTCTGCTTAAGATGCTCATTGCTTGGGCAACCGACTTTGGTAACTCCCCTCCCTCCCCCATCAATCATCGGCCCACACCTCTCTCCGGCTTCTTCTTTGTCCCATACAGTCTATCACTTTTTCAAAAAACTCTACATAGTACATATCTTATTTTATCTACGTTTTTAAAAAAAATCATCTTATATTATCGACTCATCCCACAAATATGTACTGGGCATGTATTTGTGTGCTTGGCTGTTTGGTCAATTGCTGGGCTTGGGTAGTGTTAATATCCACCCTGATATTCCTTTCACCAATGGTAGGGCATGCGTCTCCAGGCAGTGAGGGGAGGTAAAGAGCCATGGTCAACATGTCCTGGGAAACATTAAAGGTGCAGGCAGACACTGACTTGGGATGACTTCATGTGGGATTTCTCTATTATGCTGCAAACGTAATACATATTCAGTAGACACCGTGATTCGGATTTTGGATTTGGATCTTTTCCTGGGCTGGCAAGATGCAAGTCTCATCCTCTCTCATGATGCTGGAGATCAGCCATGGGTTCTCTCTCTCTCTCTCTCTCTCTCTCTCTCTCTCTCTCTCTCTCTCTTTCTCCCTCCCCCCATTTCAGACAGGGTCTCAGGCTGATGAGTCCCAATTCACTACAAAACGTCTAGTCTTGAATGTCTGATCCTTTGGTGTACACGCTAGGCCCTACTATGCCCCGTTTATGTGGTTCTAGGGTCAGCACTCTGCTGACAGAGCTATATCCTTAGCTCTGACTCACAGAGGGTCATCGGACGAGGACCTGTGTAAATTCAGGAGCATCTTTTAAGGACCCTGCCTACACTGCAGTCCTTCACGGTGCATGCAGCCATGCTCTGGTGCACTTGTTCTGCTGTGGGTCAGCAGTGAGCCCTTCACATATGTTAAACCATTTGAGTGTCAAAATACGCCGTGATATACAGGAGATCACACCCATACAGTTTGGGGAGGTCAAGTGAGGGTCCCAGGGGCTGTGACACAGCTGGAGCAGCCTGTCTCAGGACCTCTTCAGGAGCTGAAACCATCTATGCTAATGAGCAGAGAAGGAACCCTCCTTTCTGTTACCTCAGGAAACAAGACCCATGATGTCTTGGCCAGAAAAACCCCAGTGGGAAAGAGAGCATATGTCGGAAAGCGGCCTCTTTCGAAGGAACCTTTACACAGGAAGCAGTCTGACTGGGGAGTGGTTCACACTTGTCCTCTGTTGGAGATGGATATGGGTGTCCAATCCCAGTGCTACTGTGGGGACAGGGCCCTCACCAGATGAGTCACTGTGGAGTGTTATGGTATCACATATCTGAGCAGAGGGAAAGAAAGTCCAGTGGCTTAGTTTTAGTCACGTGGCATCCAACAGGGAAGACTGTGTCTATGCAGGTCTGGGAGGAATCTTAATTGTGTGGGGAGGGTACAGGCTGTAACCAGGAGGCTGGGGGCAAATTGTAGAGCAAATTAGAGGGCAAGGGAGCTGGGGACAGCTTTGATGTGGGGGTAAAAATGGGAAGGGCCTGAGATGTTCTGGGATCTCTAGCTGAGGGCCTGTCTGTGTGGTCAGTGGAATGGGGGCTTGGAGGGTTAGAGATGGAGTCCATTCTGGGTGGTGAGTTGGGTGGGCAGGGCTCTGACATGCTCTGATAGGGATGTATAGCAGAGCTACATTTACAGGCTAGAATAGTCCTGCCTGGGGTCTCAGACATACAGAGTCTGCCCCCCCCCCCCGGAAAGGGTGAGATTGTCTAAGAAGGGAAAATCCTAGGGATAAGACCTGAGACTCAGGGGACAGTGTGAAAACCCTATATTACCCCCCCACCCTCACCCCAGAGCTGCACAGAGCCAATGAAGCAAACTGAATCTGGAGAGATGGTTCAGTGGGTAAGGTGCTTGCTATGCCAGTATGAGGATCTGAGTTGGGTCCCCAGGACCTAGAGAACAGCAGTGTGTTAGTCAGGACCAGGGAGGCACTGACTAGGGGGTGCTTGGGGCTTGCTGGCCAGCCAGTCTAGCTCTAGGGGGAGTGAGAGACCCTGCCTGAAACACACACACACACACACACACACGCACGCACGCACGCACGCACGCACGCACGCACGCACGCACAGGGTCCTGGGGCTTTTACCAAGGAGGCTATGCCTGAAGCTTTGGAGAAGGAGACAATCTGTGTCCAGGAAGGATCTTCCTGTGAGCCTCAGAGGCATAAGAGAAGCAGGGTTGGAGGTTATCCCTAAGAGTCCCCAGTGGCTTCAGCAATGACCAGTGATTCTTGACTTTGCGTCTAGCTTCTTTGACATGGGTAGTGGTGGAGGTCCCAAAGCTTCATCCTCCAGATCATGGTCGGCCCCATATGGAGGCTTTAGCCCCTTTTGTATTCACCTTTTTACCAGGCAGTGGTGGCACACACCTTTAAGTACTTGGGAGGCAGAGGCAGGTGAATCTCATGAGGTTGAGGCCAGACGGCTCTACAGAGTTCCAGGCCAGCTAGGGCTACACAGAGAAACCCTGTAAAGACTCACCCCTTGATAACAGAAATGGGGTACAATCTGGCTTGACAAGGGGTAAGGGACTGGACCTAGAAGGAACAACACACTAAGGACAAGGAGAGGGGTGTGTGTCAATCTACAACTGATGTAGTGTAGGAGAATATAAACACAAAGTCACGTTGGAAAACATCTTCACCAAGGAGGGGGTACCTGGGACTGTATGGGATTCTTTTTTAATGGTTTTATTTATTCTTTGACATTCTCATAAATTTATGCCATGTATTTTGGTCACATCCACCATCATCCCCTTCTACTTCCTCATAGTGCTCTCACCCTATAGTGCTCTCACCCCATAGTGCTCTCACCCCATAGTGATCCCACCCCATAGTGCTCCCACCCTATGTGCTCTCACCCCATAGTGCTCCCACCCCATAGTGCTCTCACCCCATAGTGCTCTCACCCCATTGTGCTCCCACCCCATAGTGCTCTCACCCCATTGTGCTCCCACCCCATAGTGCTCTCACCCCATGTGCTTTCACCCCATAGTGATCCCACCCCATAGTGCTCCCACCCCATGTGCTCTCACCCCATAGTGATCCCACCCCATAGTGCTCTCACCCCATTGTGCTCCCACCCCATGTGCTCTCACCCCACAGTGCTCCCACCCCATTGTGCTCCCACCCCATAGTGCTCCCACCCCATAGTGCTCCCACCCCATAGTGCTCCCACCCCATAGTGCTCTCACCCCATAGTGCTTCCACCCTACCCCCTCCCAACTGTATGTCCTCCATGTTTCACTGTTGTTATTGCTAGCCCCAGAGTCCAAATAGTGTTTCCTGTGTGGCATTCTTATTTGGAAAGAAAGGCAGATGAAGCAGGTGCTACTGCAGGAACATCCAACATCCACTCCATCCCAGGCATCTCCAAGGAGGCTCCTACTCCTGCCTGCCAGCAACTGGTTAACTCAGCCTCAGTCCTCCAGTTTAATGGCTTTTCAGGAGGGTGACAAGACACCTGGATGGCTGTTTTTCTAGTCATCCAGGACAAAGATGGTTCCCAAGTAGCAGTGCCCTGGATGTCATGGCTGACCTCTGGAGCTGCCAGCCCCACAGATGTCTTGTACGGGACGTGTTGTATTTCTCTAGGATGCCCATGGGCTGGGTTATTTGTAGTCGAAGCACTTGGAGAGACCCAGAGGCCTTTCCGGGAGAAAGTGGTAGAGCAGATAGATAGTCTTCTGCCCTGGCCCCCATGAGAGGCCAGACACAGGTAAATTTAGAGGTATAGACCCTGTCCCAAGTGAATCTAGATGTCATTGCCTGCCACACTGAGGTGTCCTTTTTGAAGGTCTTCCTTGCTCTCTCTGCTAGGTTGGGCATATGTAGAAATGTAGTCACGAGTGAACATTGAGCTATATCATTCCCTGGATCCCTATTGCTTAGATTGAGACTTGCTGACTGAGTCTAGATCCCTGCGCACCCAGTTTTCAGGCCCTTTCAGTTCCAAGAAGCACTGGTCCCAGTGACCAAGGGACACCTTCCTGTGGAGAGTAGCAAGAAGAAAGTGCTGCATAAACGCCACCACCCACGTTCCTCCCTGGCCTGACACAGCTCCCTGTCAGGGTGTGCATGTGGGGGTGGCTTGGGAGGCAACAATAGTGACACTCCCAGAAGGCTACCAGCCACCACTTTCTGTTCAATCAGCGTTCCCCTGACATATTGCTTACCAAAGCCACTCCTGGCCAGAACGCTTCCAGCGCATCTGACAGGGCCACTGCACCTGCTGTTTGCCAACACTGGAGTTGGATGGAGCTGCTGTCTTCAGAGGCTCCACGACAAGGTCACTAACTCCTCTCACTTGAGATGCTCTGTACGTGGGTCCCAGTGGGACAGGAAGAGTCTGAGTCCTTTCCCACAACCCCTGAACTTGCTGCTTGGAAAGGAGGGTTGTAAAACCCCATGGCCTGCATCCACTTGGAAGGCCCTGCCAAGGAAGGCGACCTTGAAATAGGAGCAGAATGCCTTCTGAGAGCCACTTTCCATCAGACTTCTGTGCACAGGGATGGCTCTCAGAGGGCTCCTGTGTCTAAGGAAGTTTGTCCTGGCATCTGTGATCAGAAAATCCAGGGCAGAATAGAGAGCTAAGACCCTTGTCTACAGAGTAACTGAGGGCTGAAGGCTTTCTTTCTTTTGTTCTTTCTCTAAAAAAGATTTTATTATTTATTTTTATTTATGTGTATTTTTACCTACATGTATGGTTGCACACCATGTGCATGCAGTGCCAATAGAGGCCAGAAGAGGGCGCTGGATTCCTCCTGGAACTGGAGTTACAGAGAGTTGTGAGCTACCATGTGGGTGCTGGAAATTGAGCCCGGTGCTCTGCAAGAGAAGCCACTGCTCTTAACTGCTGGGCTAACTCTCCAGACCCCAAACTTACAGCTTTTGGTCTTCGTGCCTCAACCTTTGAAGTACTGGGGATGGAATTTATGTAGTGCTGGGGATGGTAGGTCAGCACTCTGTTAACTCAGCCATGTGTATGTGTACACACACACACACACACACACACACACACACACACACACACACACACTAAGCAGTTAGCTGGGACATGTCAATTATCTTCAGTCTCCACCCACAGTGTTGAAATTGGAAGTTTACATGCCTGATTCACCCATAGCATCTTACAGGGGTTTCATTGAAGGCCAGGCTGGTGAAGGGCTTCTGCTGTCCCCATTAGGATGTCTGTCTCAAACTTGCTTCTCAGCTTCAGCACCCCCTTAGGGCAGACAGTAGCCAGGAGCTGGCTCCTCTTCTCACTTCTCATTTTATTTATTTGGGGGACAGTGATCTATAGTGAAATGGAGAGGTGGTGGCTTCTGCTTCATGGCACTGATGTAAAGTATTCTTCAAAAAAATTTTTTTGAAGTAAAATATTAAGTGCTACCTAAGGAGACAGCAGTAGAAAGTGGTAGGTGGTAGAAAAAAATAAACTGATAATGACCATCCGAGTGGCAGGAAGATGAGGGGGAGGGGATGAGGCCCTGAAGTAGGTGAAGCTACTGGGTTTGTTTCCTTCATCTGGCTTGGAGAATCACGGACGAATGCTGTCTCCAGCTGGGCTTGCCTAGCCCAGCCCACCTGGTCCAGTCACCTTCCAGACTCAGGGTCCTCTAGGACACCCTGCGCCAGCATCGTCTCCTCTCTGCCACTCTGGGATTCCAGCTCCAATTTTGGGACAGGCTAGGTCATCAGAGGTCAAAAGGATCATGTCTTCAGGGTCCACGTGTGGGGAGGGACCTTCAGCAAGTGACAGATCAGTAGCCCATTTACTAATTGTGGCTGAGCAGGAGTGTGGGCCTATTTTGGCCACATTTCCCAATTCCTCCAGAAAGTTTAGAAATATAATTTTAAAAACTGAAATGTCACAGTTTTATCTTGTTCTCTGTCCTTTTTTCCCTCGAGGGTTGTCTGTTTTAAGAGAGGATTTTACTCTGTAGACTAGGTTAACCTGAAAGTCGTGGCAATCTTCCTGTCTCAGACTTCCTGGTGCTGGGAGTACACACATAGAGCAGGCTGGCCTCAAAGTCATGGCAATCCTCCTGTCCCAGGCTGGAAGCACACACATAAGATGCTGCACCCGATAATCCCATCATCTTTCAGTGTTGACAGCAAGAAATCACTGTTTCTGAAGGGTAGATCCAGCCTCAGGTGTCCGCAGGAGACAAGAAATCTTCTGGGTGGTTGTCAGACTACAGCGGCCTGCGCCCTCATACCGCCTTGCCACACAGGCTTGGGGAAGTGTGAGTGGAAGAGCAGAGACATAGGTGTCCTATCTGGAAGAGCAAAACAAAAACTGGACATAACATTGCAAAAATGTTCCAATACAAGGGGGCCTGAAGGAGATACCCAGGAAAACAAGACTTTGGGGAGTCACTGTGCCCAGGGACAACAGCCTTGGCAGGACAGAGACTCCAGGAAATGGGAGAACCAGGACCCTGTTGGAGAGAGGATGGATCTTGTTGGCAACTGGAACTCACAGCAAACCGGCAGGGATGTTTGCCTCTGTCCTCGCATGTTCACTTGGAAAGGCGGAAGAGTGTTCGGGACTGTTTCTGGTGGACACAAGGGCAGACCATGGCAGGAGGCCCACTGAGGCAGGTGAGGTCAGCAACTAAGCTGTGTTCCAAGTTAAGAGAGGGCAGGAAGAGAGGTTGCAACGGAGGGTGTGGAGGGACCCAGAGACTGATGAGCTGGGAGAGGGAGTGAGAGGAGTTGGGGGCTGAGGGAACCTGGTCTTTTAGTGAGGGCAAAAAGTTGATCTTTGAGGTAGCCTGGGGGAGTGCTCCGTGGGGTTAAATACCGGCGCACCTCTGGAGCCTCCGTCTGGACATCAGAACAGGCTCAGTGTCCTCCCAGATTCTCTTTTCGTTCCCGCATCTCGTCCAGCTACAAAGCACAGAACGAGGGTGAGACGGGCCCTGGAGTCCCAAGGCAGCCCAGTGGGACTCTCACTACAGAGGGCTCTCCGGTGGGGTGCCACTCCTTCGAGGTGACTCGGGACGCGCGGTGGGCTCCCCCTGGCTAGCCTCCAGCGCTTCTCTGCCGCCGCCTCAGGGTGTCTCTGCCTCGCTGCGAGTCGGGAAGCGAGGAGGGGAGCGGGCGGCGGCCGCGCCAAGAAGCGCCGGGTCACCGCAGGCTGAGGCGCCCGCCGTCCCCGCCCTCCCCCTCGCTCGCCTTCGCCTCCTCCTCCCGCCTCCCTCGCCCGCTAGCTAGCTCGCTCCTTCGCTCTCCCCGCCTTCCCTCCGCGCTCCCCGCCCTCTCCTGCGCGCCTCGCCTCCTCCGCCCCGCGCCCTGCGGTGCTGCAGCTGCGGGCGGCTCCAGCTGCCCCCAGATGTGGGCTGGGCGGCGCGCGGGGAACTTTCGCGCCGGCTGCGAGTGCGGGGCCCCGGCTGCGGTCGGGCTGCCATGGATCCGCCGGCGGGAGCCGCTCGCCGCCTGCTCTGCCCCGCTCTACTGCTGCTGCTGCTGCCGCCGCCGCCTCTCCTGCTGCTGCCGCCGCCGCCCGCGAGCGCCCGGCTCGTCGCCGCCACCGAGCCCCCAGGTAGGTGCCAGCCGCGTCCCCACTCCACGCGACCCTCCGGCTACACTAACCCGCCCGGCGCGACCCTCCGACCCCCTCCTCAAGCATCGTCCGAGGCGACTTGGGCAAACTCTGTGTGCCGCGCCCGGGGCCAAGTTGGCCAACTTCGGGGCCGGGGCGGTCGCGCAGGGGGCGCACCCCGGGTGCCTTGGAACGCAAGGAGCCTCGGAGCACTTGCCGCTCTCGGGATGCAGAGTGTGGCGCTGGAGGGCTAGGAAAACCCCGCGGCGGAGCGCGCAGAACCAGCACCAGCGGGTCCGGGGGAGCCAGGGCGAGGCGGCGCCCGGGGACGCTCGGGAGGAGCCGGTGCGGAGCGCGCCGCCTGCGGGCCCTGAGCATTGATTGGGGTGTCCCAGAGGGGTTCCCCGGAGATTAGTGGGACCCTGCTCCACCCATCCCGGGGCTTAGTTGTACGGGGAGAGGGGACTGGCAGTGGGCTGCCCGCCTGCTGGACTGAGGACAGGCCGCCTATGAGAGGGTGAACCTGGTTGCCCCGGAGGCCAATGGTGAGGACACTTGGGCAGCAGGGACCTCTGAAGGGTCAGGGTGCATGAGCAGGGGACCAATGTGGAATAATTTCCGAGGAGCCTCGTGTCCTACCAAGGACGGTATAATTAAGGAGCGAGGGCACTCTGATGGGGTAGCCCTTTTGGGTAGCTGCGAGGTGCCCGAGGACCCTCAACTGGGAATTCACTGGGGCAGCTCTTTTGCTGGTTTGGTCCTCTAGAGGGGACGGCCCGCAGGCGACGTGGTTCCGGACTGGTGGTCCTGTCAACGCCCCTTCCTGGAGGCTTCGTGGTGGAATGTCCCTTCTCTTCAACTGAGGCAAGGGCTGGGGGCGCCGGCCTCCGTCGACAGGCTCTGAGGCTCCGAGGTCTCCGCCAGTCTAAACGCCCCTTTCCCTTGCAGGCGGGCCCCCGGGGCACGGAGCCGAGCGCATCCTGGCGGTGCCGGTGCGCACTGACGCCCAGGGCCGCTTGGTGTCCCACGTGGTGTCTTTGGAGACGGCCGGGGCGGGGGTACGAGCCCGCAGAGCTGCCCCGGACCAGACCTCGGGCTTGCCCGGAGACGCTGCGCAGGACCCTGGAGGACGCCTCTTCTACAATATCACAGTATTCGGACGAGACCTGCACCTGCGGCTGCGGCCCAACGCTCGGCTCGTGGCTCCGGGGGCCACCGTGGAGTGGCAGGGTGAGACGGGTGACACCCGAGTGGAGCCCCTGCTTGGGACCTGTCTCTACGTTGGAGACGTGGCAGACTTACCTAAAGCCTCCTCGGTGGCTCTCAGTAACTGTGATGGGCTGGTGAGTACTATCTTCTAGGGCTCCCTTCGGTTCTGGCTCTTGCCTGGGCTTTGGAAACCCATTACTAGGTAGTCCCCTGGGAGGGCGACAAAGCACGCGCGCTGAGGACCACCTTCTCCTCCACAGGGAGGCACTCGCCTTGCTGCAGGGGTTGGCGGGAAGGCACGATTTTTTTGATTGGTCAGAGAAGGGGAAACGATTTATATGAACCCCACCTACAGCCCCAATGCCAAACTTCTGTCTGCTTCTTATATACAAGCGTAAGTTGCTGTGTGCCTCTTAGTGCGTGTGTGTGTGTGTGTGTGTGTGTGTGTGTGTGTGTGTGTGTGTTGGAATGTATGCATGCTTCTTTCTGGGTACCAGTATACCCTTGAGAACATGTGAATGTGCGTTGTCTCCCAAGCATAGCGGCATCCGTGGGCTTCACAAATGTGTGTCAGAGTGACTTTGATCACATGAGCTTGTGGTGTGCATAGGTGCTGGCAGTTCCCTTGCTTTTGTGTGTGCTTATGACAGCCCGGGGAGCAGGTGGTGATGCGGAAATGCCCAGCCGGCCCTCTGTCCCTTGGCTGACCAGGAACCAGTGATTTTTATCTTGTGGTTTCCTGTTGAAGTGGCTATTTGAAAAGTCAGCTTTCTCCCTCTAATTCGAGCCAAGGGGAGCATTTGGCAATGCAAGTCCTAGTGCCCCGTAGGCTGTTTGATTTAGGGTGGGTGGGGGCAGCTCCTGATGAAGCAGTAACCACCTGGGGCATCCTTTGTGACTAGAGCCCTGAAAAGCTCACTTGTCTCTGGGTGTTCCCCCAGGACCATGGTTGCCACTCGGGGACTCTTGGAGAAAGCCTGGATCAGTGCTCAAGGCAGAGGCTGACATTGGTGGTGCTGTCCTGCCACCCAGGGGCCTGGCACAGCAGAGCCAGTGACATTTTTCTCTTTTGGATTGAATGTACAGTGGTCAGGCTGGCTGTGCCGGCCAGACATCTGAAGCCGCCCACCGTGGCTTCTGCTCTAATTGCTGCTCAGGGTACTCCGGCTCTGGGCACGTGGCCACGCTTCTAGCCCTGCCAGCCCTGAGCAACGCCCGTCCTCAGGGAGCCCAGGTTGGCCCTGCCATCTGCAGAGCCGGCAATTACACCCCAGCTCCACAACCACTGGAGTTCTTTTTATGGACACACAGGAAACATCACTTGTTGCTTCAGAAAAATCACTGCCTTTGGTCGGGTTTACTTAGGGCCTGAGCACGTTGCAAATGACTTTTAAGTGTCCTTGGAGGAGTTGGGTTATTTTAGGGCACATTTTTCTTGTTCTCTGTTGCCGTCCTTGTGGCAGTCCCACAGGCGAGTCGCCCTTAAGGGTTTCCTAAACATGAAGGGAGATCACCAACTGGGGACTTTGGACAATGGTGAGGTTGGCAGGGATTCTCTTTGAATTCATTGATTCCCACCGAAGCACTGGGCAGTGACACTGTATCATTCATTCACCTCTCAATTCATTTGTTCAGGGATCACCTTTGGCTATGTTTATCCTTTTCTGCAGGTCAGAGATGTGGCAGGTCCTAAGCCAATGGGAGCAGAAGGACACCCAGGTGGAGCTATTTGATGGGGTCTCAGAGGGGGGGGGAGGGGGAGTGCAGCTTGGCAAGTAGGTGGAGAGCCAGAGTAATTCTGATGGTTCCTGGGATGAACTGGCCTAGGAGGGACAAACACAGTGGGATGTCACAGGAACAGGACATTTACAGATAGCAGAGTACAGGTGGGCGCTGCAGCCTGAGTGGCTTCCAGTGTAGTCAGTGGATAACAACCTGACATGGTGGGCCAGCTTCCCTGGGTTTCCTTTTACGTTTTCTTCTCTGTCTTCTTTCCTTTCTTTCCTTTCCCATCTTCTTTCTTCTCCCCTCTCATCCCCTTCCCTTCTTTTTCTGTATGTCCCTGTCACTGGTTTTCTACCAAATAATTTATTAACCCTTTAACTTCTGTGCTTCCATGGTGAGCTCACTTACTAATTACCTGGGGCTTTTCACATGGTGCCTCTAGTTGCCACAGTGACCCTGTAGGGCAGGTAGCCTCATGCCTGGCACACTAAGTCTTTGAGAGGTTGAGTAACTTGTCCCAGCTACACAGACAGTGATGGCATGTGTCTTGCCTAGGGCCATCTGGCCTCTTTTGCTTCAGTGCTCCCAATTTTGGGGGTGGGAGCATGAAACTTGTGAGATGTAATAAAAGGGACAAAGTGTGCCCTGCCAAGCTTCCACAAGCTGTAAGTGGATATATGTGTTTAATGCATTCAGTAGTCCCTGCCCTTCTCCACGAGGCTACATAGAATCCCTCCTCTGATGATTCACTCTCCCTTGATAACTGCCTAGATATGGTAAAAGAGGTGAGCCAGGCTGTGCTGGGCAGGCAGCTCCCCAGGAGTCTTACTGAAAACAGATTCAACTTCAGTGCACCCAAGAAGTATGCATTTATGGTAAACTCCCAGGCCCATGTTCCTCACCATTTGAGAAACAAGGGTCTAGACTACATTTTCAAGAATTCGTGTGTGCATGCATGTGTGTGTGTATGCACATGCATGTGTGTGAGTTCTACATTAAAGGAGTCTCTCCAGTTCTATTTCACTCAACATGATGAAAGATGCAGTCTACGACCCCTTTTCTTTGGAGAACAAAAGGAGTACCCAAGCACATGTGTGCAGAAACTGTGGTGTAGACAGAAAGTTCTGGAGACAGCAGGTAGTGTGTCCCCACTGCTTATGTATAGACGCTCAAGTGGGCCCTCTCTCTGCTGTTCTGAAATAAATATATGTGTATCTGCATGACTGTTCCTAAGGTCACCCTTCTACTTAAAGGATGGAGGCAGTAGTAACTGATGACTGTGACCACTGCTCTCTTAATTAGTACAGTGGGACTCGAATTGAATCCACACACGACATCTATCAGTTAAGTGACAGAGAATCCAAGTCAAGTTACTTTAAACAGAAAGGGGCACTTATTAGTTCACAGGGTGACAAATCTTCAGGTGTGTCTCATTAGGACCTCTGCTGTCTCTTCCTTTGTGTCCTTGGGCTGCCTTTGTTCTCTGTTGGGAATCAAGGGGCCACAGCAGCACCAGGATACTTCCTGTTGTGAATCACACTCCATCTACTCTCAAGTAGGATGGTCTTAACAGGGTTGGATACAGGGTTTGCAGATCACATAGACCTGAAAGAGTAAGCAGTACCATTCCTCTCCCTGAAGCCACTTGAGCGTGTTCTGGCCAGAAATGAGAACCCTGGACCAGCCAGGTGGCAGATTCTACTGGGGTTTGGTAAAGGCACAAGATGTGCCCCACAAAGATTCATGTTGTAAGATGTGTCACATACTTATTCCCAGCCACACGAATAGGTTCCTTGCTAGCCACTGGTTAGAAGCCCCTCATCATTATTTACTAAGTGTGGGGTGTCGTGGAGGGAGATTGATGATGATAAAATTTTTCTTTTCACAGTGAATAAGGGAAAAATGTGTAGGGAATATATATCACGTTGCTATGGAAGGATTTTCTAGTGTTTCTTGGGTTACACAGCAGGCAAGTTAACTCACACCAGTTTTATACATTTGCCAGAAAAGAAGCCTGCGGGTATGAAAATTACAATGGTAAATGGCAGTTTGGTGCAGTCCTACTATGTGCAGGGCTACTTGATAAGCATCTATCATCACAGCATACGCACTGTGTCCCATTATCTCCTGTCTACAGATGAATAAATGAAGCCTCCAAAAGACAAGAGCCTGCTCGTTACGATCTTGGAAGCCAGTATCAAAACCCGTATCTGTCTGATTCCAGGTCTCCCTGACTACATTTTATTTTCATTCATGTTTGTATTTACACACCAACAACACAATAATAACAATAGTAACAGAACTGCATTCTAAAAAAGCATTTCTAATCTTTTCTGTTTTGTCTCCCAGAGGCCTGAATCAGCTCACTGACCACTGTCTGTGTGAGTGAGGGGGATGGGTACATGAATGTCCAGGGGTCTACTCTGAGCTGGAGCTCTTCCTGGGTGGGTGTCTTGACTCCTCACTGGTGAGTGGTGACAGTGGGGACTCTAGGAGGATGGAAGCCACTTTCCCTACCTCTTCTCCACTCAGGAGGCACTGGTGGACTACTGTGGCCTGATGTGTCTGGCTGGGCAGGACCACTGGTAACAGCCCACTGGCTAGTCTGGCATAGGCTCTGACCTCTACAGCTTTCTAGACCAGCCAGGTTTAGTTCTGGGCCTTGAGAGAGGAGGTGTCCATCCTTTCCAAAGGGCTCGTTACAAGTTCCCCCATGTGTAGAGCGTCTGTCGTACAGCTAAGGTCTTGTGGCACAAGGAGGTCTCTGTTTTGGGAGACTGAGCATCTTTTCTTGGGGTTTTCTCTTGGGCTACCATCCTGGCCAGACCTTTGGGATCCCTAAAAGTCACGAAGACAAAGTGATGTTGCCACAAATGATACCTTCAAGGTCACATGCTGGGCTCAGTTGGGTCAAGTGCTATCATAAGGAAGGTCCTAGTTGTGTCTGCTGGGGACAAGGGCTGATCCTTATAAGGGGACCGTCTTTCCTTCCATCCTGCCTTAGTACTGCCTGGACATCAGTGAGCCCATAGCAGGGGAACCAAAGAGGTGCCGTAAGTCAAAGCAGAGGCAACTGCTTGTCCCCTACTGTGAGTGATCTGTCCCACCACCTACAGCGGCTTCTGCCAGTGTCTAGCCTGTCACCTGACCTAAGACTTACTGAGCTTAAATGATGGGAGACCACCTCACATTGGGTGGAATAAACAAGAGATATTATGAGCCCAGTTATTTGAAGGTTCTGAAGAGTGCTGGCTTCAGGTTTGGCTGGATCTAACTCATTCAGTCTCTCAGCTCCTCTGTGCTTGCTGTTTATTTGAGAAGGCTCTTCCCCTCTCACCCCATGGGGAAGCCATCAGCAGCTCCGGGCGCTTCCTTAACCCTGTGATGTGGAACTGGCATGCATTCCCTGCTGCAACAGAGAGTAACTAGATGGAGGTGTCTGTAAGACTCACCAGCTAGATTGCCCATGAAAACAGGTCTCCATTCTTTTCTCCAGACACCGCCTTCCACTGGGGCAGGAATCATAGAATAGTTAGAGACTTCCAAACCTCATCCTAGTCCTCCATTGCCCCTTGGCGTAGCTAGAACTATTGCACACTGAGCTGAACTGAAGGGAAGGAAACTTAACGGGGTACAGATGGGTACAGTGGAGGATATTGGTTAGTGACGAACGCAAAGGAATAGAACACACCTGGGAGCAGCCTCAGGAGCTAGTTCAGTTTATTGGGCACAGGGAAGGGTATTTATGTCCCTGGGGAGGTGGCCAGCATCTTTGGGGCAGGGTTTGTGTGGCCATGTACCATTGGCCAGGGCAGGGTATTAGAAGATGCTTCATCTACATACTCAGGAGCTGGAGAGTTCAGGGGGAAAAACCTTATAAGGCCAAACAAGGAGTGAGGCCTGATAACTGTTGGGGTAACAGATTCCTGCTAGGGTTGATGGTGAGGGAGCCAGATTTATCTGCTAGGTTAGGAGGCAGAGGTAGCTAGTTCCTGCCGCCCTCGTGTTTGAAATATCCAGGTTGAAACATCCTCAACCTTTCCTCCGTAACCCTGGACCATTATGGATCCACACTCTACTGCAGGCCCATGCAGTGCTCCAGATTGCAAGCTGCTATCCTTCCCCAGTGGTCTTCTGTTGCTTCTGATTGGTCTTGCCCCAGCGGCCCAGCAATCCTTCCTCCACCCATCAGCCAGAGCAGTTCTTACAGACCACAAGTCAAATTCTGTTACTCCTTTGCCTCTTATTGCTCTCCAAACAAAACAATCCTAACCCACTGGCCTGATAGCAAAGACCCCTCCCTCGCAGATTTGGCCTGGTGAATTCTGTCTGTGCTGCCCTTCTGGGTTTGTTTTTTCTCTAGCACTGGGGACTCAGGACCTTTGCATAGGCTGTGCCCTCTCTAGGGCCATCCTCACTGCCTTTCTTTCCTTGTTTTGCTCTGTAGGCTTTAGCCAAATGATCCTTTGTCCTGGGCGCTACCCTGGACACATACGTATCGTGTCCCACTTGGTGCTTCTTGGCAACTTGTAGTATGAATGTTCCTGGCTATGTCTACAGGGTTCAGCTCTAGACTGGGTGGGGTCAGCTGGGAGCTGGGAAGTGACATGTCCAGGAAGTGGGATCTGGAAACCCCGGGCAGGGAAAGGCGTGACACTGTCCCAGAGATCCAGTGCTTCCCCTTGGCTTGCTCCGATGTCAACAGACATGGTGCCCACCTTCAGGAATAGAGCCTCTGAATGGCAGCGGCTCTGCCACTTCGCCCCAGGAAAGCACTTGTGCACATCCGCTGTAGTTTTGCATGGCTTTCTGGCCCTGCAAATCGGATTTCATACTTTCTGGTTTAAATCAAGTTGAACAAGGAAGGGAAGTACTTGCTAGATGGTCTATGGGAAAGGCTGAGCCAATACACTGGAACATGGGCTCAGGGAATACTCAGCTCTGCCGACTTCTCCCTGTTGGAGTTCATTAAGGGTGGGCACAGTGGGACCAGCCTCAGTGGGACCAGCCACATTCTTCATGAAGGCCGCTGAAGTCAGTCACGGTGAGTCAGAGCCCAGGGAGACTGTTTCCTCAGACCATCCTAGGTCATGTTGCCTGTCGGGCCCTGTCCACCACTGTGTGGTCAGGAGTATTTCTGGTGCCGATGAAGATTTCTGTTATTCATTTAGAAGGTACCTCCTGCCCACAGCTGTCCCTGTCCCCCATGTCCCTAGCCACTGGTGAGTGATGAGGAGTGGGAACAGCTAGATCTTCACTCAGACCTGCTGTGACTGCCCAGGACTCATCTGTTTTGAGTCTCTCAGACACGCGAGGGCCTGGCACAGCACTGAGGCTGACTTTGCCTTGTGGTGGCCTGAATCATGGCCTGGAGCATCTCACTCTGGACTCTGTAAGGATGAATCCACATGGAGCCCCTTCTTGGAACCTGGGTCTATGTGGAAGGACAAGTGCCCTGTTCCATACCCCTAATTTCTAATGTGGCAGGAAAACCCTGGAGGTTTCCCTGCATATGTGTATGTACCTTGTCATTGAGACCTTGTGTATATGAATGTGTGTACCTACCGAGGTGCATGTAGTCATGTCTTGTATATGGGAGTTTCCACACACAGATTGCATGTGAGTTAAGTTTTTGTGTCAATGTGCATCTAATTACATGTGTGCATTCAAGTGTGTGTGTGTGCATATGGATGCATATGTGTATATGCGTGTGTGTGTGTGTGTGTGTGTGTGTGTGTGTGTGTGTGTTTAGCAGAGATTTCCTCTTGGAGTAGGCTATCAGGTGGGGAGAGGAAAACTCCAGCACCTTGAATTCCAGCATTGCTTTATGTCACCCCTCCTCCACTGGCAGGCGCTGTGGAATGGGAAGGCCCAGGTAGGAGCCTCTCACTCTGCTGCATATGTTTTATATTAAATGTCAGCTGCTCACCGACTCTGCAGTGCTGCCATTAATATGGAGAAGTTATTACCAAGCCTAGAGCTGGCTCCTCGGGCTTATCCATGAATTTCAATTACACTGACATCGACTTCAGGGTGGGTGAGTGGGTGCACAGCTTCCCACTTGCTGGCAAAGGAAACTCAGGCATCCAGGATCATGGATATTGTATTGCCAAGAGGCCAGGCAGTTTCTGTCTGCTCTGACCCGACCCTAACATTTCCATAGTTAACCAGGATGTATGAGCTTAGCATGTGGGCTGGAGGCTGCTACAGGATCAGCTGTGCTCAGCAAAGCTGTGCAGCCTGGCAGAGGCTACAACACTGTGAAACTCAGTTGATCACATTACAAAACAGGACTCCTTCAATACCCATCCCTGGGCATTGGAAAATGGCTGCATTGTGATTGTGCGGCCCAGGCTCAGGGTTCAGGGCTTTGTCCATTTCTTTGAGTCTCACTGTGTAGCTCTATCAGGACTAGAACATTGTTGTGTATGTCAGATAAGCCTCAGACTTGTAATGCTCCTGCCTCTCAGGCACTGGGATTGCTAGAATCTGCCACGACAACCAGCTGCAATGTGGTACCTTGATCATGCTCTTCTCATGACCTCTCACAGTCCCAACTGATGCGGTTTAAGGTCCTCATCATGGTGAATGGAGCATTTCTCCCGCCCTGAGCTTTTTGGCACAAATCACGGTAAGCAAGTGTAGTCTGGCTTCGTGCACTTCTGCGTGTCTTCTCTTGGAAAAAGTATAAGAGGTATTGTGACCATCAATAGCCGCCTTGCCAAAGACAGTGCTCCTTTCGGCATGTATCCTTTCTGAGACTTTCTGAAGACATCTTGAGTGGCAGGAGTTCTCAACCTGGACAAATGCTGACCTCACAGGTACCGAGTCAAAGCGACGGAGATAGGAGCTATCAACACCGAGCTGGCATGTGCTAAGCAATGCTAGCCTCTGTGGTGACCCGCTGGTTTTGTCATGACTTTGGAGGTAGTGTATGTGAAAAATGTGCTTTAAAAGTGTTTCTTCTTATAGTTCTACAAATGTGGTTTGCTGCCGCTGTTTGCAATGAGGATGGTGGCAGTGATGGTGGTGATAGTGAGAATGGTGATGGTGATGTTGGGGATGATGCCAGTGGGCGTGGTAGTGACAGGCATGATGGTGATGATAGCAGTGATGGAATATGGATGTGGGGTGATGGTGATAATGATGGTAGTTATGGGGCTGATGGGAATGGAGCTAGGGGTTGCTGGGATTACGGAGGTCTGTTAATGATGGTGATGGGGTTGGGGATGATAGGGATGGTACTGGTAGGTATCATGATGATGGTGGTGGAGAAGCAACCAATGACTCCAAGGCTCAGAGAGCTGACACACAGATTTTACACAGAGGACATACAGGGCAGCAGCAGGGACTAGACTGAGCTAGAGGGGCCATCTGTAGATAGCTCCATGAACATGAATTCAAGGATTCTTCTTTGAACTTGGGTACTTGTTTTTTGAAAGCAGACCATACGGACCATAGGGAAATGGGTGTATTGGTATTTTATGCAAGTTTGTTTAAGTCTCAGCCGGCATGATTGTCACAGAGCTTCTAGGGGCACAATAAAAAGAGCTGGGAACACATGGCATTTGTAGATAGTTGTGTGCCATTTGAGGGTAAGGATCTGTTCCAAGAGCAGAGTCATCGGGTGATTTTGTTGCACGAATATCATATGCTAAGCTGGCTATGACTCCACTCGGCTATATAATCTTAAAGGGCCACTGCTGTGCCTGTGATGTATCATTGACCGACATAGCATTGTATGGCGCACGACATACATTGTGTATGTGTCTGTTGGTGTGTGTGCACCAGACTGATGCCAGGTGTCTTCCTTGGTAATTCTACCTTAATTTTTGAGGCAGGGTACTTCAGAGAACCTGGAAGGCATCACTCACTGATGCAGATACACTGGTTGGCCAGAGAGGCCACTTGTCTCCTACTGCCCAATGCTGGGTTCACAGGTGCATCCTACTTCACCTGGCTTTTTAAACATGGGCATTGGGGATTCAAACTCAGGTCATCATGCTTCTTCAGGGAGCACTTTACCAATTGCACCATCTTCCCAGACTCTCTATTGTATTTTTTTTTTAAACAGACTTCACCACAAATACCAGTTGATAATAAAGAAAACCTCAAGTTAAGCGATACCAAGATGAACTCCATTTTCCCTCTGGTTGGCTGTTCTGGTAACCATACTAAGCAGTGTTCATTATTAGAGCTTCAGCTATCACAGGGGTTTAGTGCTTGGATGTCACACTGTCCAGTACGATATCTACAGGGCACATGAGGTTCCTGAACACTTGAAATGCCACTGGTCTGCACCAAGAGGCTGTGCTTGTAAACTACATTACAAATTGGATTTCTAAGAGACTTAGCACTCCTTCTGACCTCACACAAAGTAAAGCATTTCGCAGATTATCAGTGTGTGTGTGTGTGTGTGTGCGTGCATGTGTGTGGTGTTGAGTGTTGAATCAAGGGCTTCATGTGTGCCAGGCAAGTACTCTGCCATTGAGTTATATCCCATTCCTCACAGATGTCTTTAAGAATGGATTATTACTTCAAAGATTATGTTTTGAATATACTGGGTGTCTTAGTTAGGGTGTCCATTACTGTGAAGAGACACCACGACCAAGGCAACTCTTGTAAAGGCAAATATTTAATCGGGGCTGGCTCACAGCTTCAGAGGTCCAGTTCATTATCATGGTAGGAAGCATGGCAGCCTGCAGGCAGACATGGTGCTGGAGAAGCTGAGAGTTCTACATCTTGATCCAAAGGCAACCAGGAGGAGGCTCTCTCTTCCACACTGAGTGAAGCCTGAACATAAGAGGAGACCTCAAAGCCCACCCCCACAGTGATTCATTTCCTCCAACAAGACCACGCCTCCTAATAGCACCATACCCCATGGGTCAAGCATTCAAACATGGGCGCCAAACATATTTAAGCCATCACACTGGGTTAAAGAAAATCTATTCTAGAAATTAATTTCATTTGTGATTGTTCCTTTTCCTTTTGAAACTGTGGGGGTCTATCGGAGTTAGCTCAGTCAATAAAATGCTTACCATGACGAGAACCTTGAGTTTGAAAGTCCAGTCCCAGATAGAAAGCCAGGCTTAGAGAAACAGGCCATGCTAGGAGCCAGGAGGACCCTTGGGGCTTGCTGGACAGTCTGAATAGCTAAATTGGTGAGCTTCAGGTTCAGCCACACACACGCACACGCACGCGCACGCGCACACGCACATGCACACACACACAGAGCCATGAAGCCAATTGTTCGGCACCGTTCAGGAACATGTGGCTGGTTCTTCATCTTGGCTGGTCACATCTGTTTATTCTTTCCAGTGAATTTCAGAATTGTTTTGTCAGGTTCAACAATCCCTTGTGAATTTGACTGACGTTAAATTAAACTTAAAAACCCGAATTAAAGGAGGAGTTGACACAATGTGTTGTATTTGCCAGGAACACAGTGTGTCCTTCAGTTCATGTAATTCTGTTTCCATCTTGCTCAGTAAAATATTGTACATTTTTTGCATACAGTTCATCCATTTCTTTTTTTAGAAATCAGGGTTATTTCAAGGATTTTTGTTTTCTTTCTGCCTTTGCAAATTGAAATTTTTTCCCCCTCAGTTGTTGCTTTTTATAAACTTATCTTTCATCAAGCGGCTTGATGCATTAATTCCAGCTGATCTCTGTGGACTCCCTTAGATTTCCAGGTACACAGTTGTACTGCCTGGAAACAGTGACTTTTGAATTCTCATTTCCAGGCTGCACTGTCTAGAACCTTCGGTGATGCTAAGCAGTGGCTTGGCACTCCCTCCTTTGCGCCTGACTATTGGGAGCGCCCCTGGCGGTTCTCTGCTTAATGTAATGCTTGCTCGAGGATTAAGATGGATTTCGTGTGAAGGCAATATCCTCTGAATTCCAGTTTTCTAAGATCCCATTTTTATCAGCAAAGGAGCAGAAATTGAGATAAAATGTCTTAGCACACTATCCCCGGAGCTAGTGATGTTATAGTTATGAGTTGTTGGGGGGTGGGCCGTCTCAGCCTGGGAGTTACTGCCAGTTCACAGTTGTCCATTCTGCTAATCCAGAATCCCCACCCAGTCCCTATTTACAGCAATTGAATCCACTCACAGGAAGCCTTTATGGGGAGCCAGCGATACTTTCCCAAGGCAGGTAGAATAGGTATCTTCCAGCCTTATGGCTTCTGATGGGATAGAGCCATTGTCTTCTTGACTGAGCATCTTCCCTGCCTCCACCCCCCGAAATGGCATATCTATCTTCCTCTCTGGAGGATCCCTGGTCCCACCGAGCTCCCCATAGAGAAGTCTAGTTCCAACCTGCTTATACGCGGTATTTGCAGTCTTTGACCTCCCCGGCTACGGACACTTTGTCTCTCACAAGCTTCCAGAATAGATTCCCCCCTTCAAACAGTTTCCTGGTGCTGGCAATCTGTGAACAGTCCTGCAGAGAGTAAAATTGTTTTCCCACTGTGGGGTCTGCCTGTCTGCTCATGACTAGTATGGAATTTGGAAGGCTTTGAACAATACCATGTCTAGGCTGCACCTTGAGGTTCTGGAGTCTGTATTGGTCACGAGCCACAAAGGAGAGTCTTATAGGTACCTATGAACCTGGGAAATGGGTTGAAGCTCTAGAGGGAACTAAAGTGAAAGCTCTTGCTTGCTTGCAACTGTTTCTCCCCTGAGGCTGCCTGCCTTCGGCGGACATGTTTCTTCTTAGTCTCAGGCATTTGAATGCTCAGTTCCCAGTCGGTGACACCGTTTGGGCAGGTTTCAGAGGGTATAGGCTTGCTAAAGGAAGTATGCCGCTGGAAACAGGATTTGAAGTCTCAAAGCCTCTTGCCATTCCCAGGATACCCTCTCTGCTTTGTGGTTTGTGGTTCAAGCTATGAGCCCTCAGCTTCCTGCTCTGGCCACGACACCTTCTTCACCACCTTGCATTCTCACCCTGCATAACTGTAAGCCCCAATAGACTCATCTACATGCCTTGGCCATGGTGCCTTATGACAGTAATAGGAGAGTGCTGAATGAGTTCACTGCCTCTTGTCCTGGAGTTGCAAAGGGGAATAAGGCTGGCCGATCTCATTGAGAATGTCAACACCACACCAGAGGTGGATTGGGATGAAAGAAAATGATGACCTCCGGGGGTCTCTTATCTGGTAATTCTGAGCCCTACCAGGGGAGGCATCTATGGTGATGTAGTTGTCTCGAAGGCTGTGTGCAGTTGAGAGGAACTAACAGGTGGGTTGACAACAGATGGGGTAGCAACTGGTGCTTGGTGCTGGGCTAGTCATACTCAGGGCTTCTGTACATCCCTGTGGTACTGAGTACTGACCCTGGGGCTGTGGTGTGGTCCTCCCCTCTTCCACATCCCCAGACCCTATGAGGCTTCATCCCTTCTCTGAAGTCAAGAGTGGGCACATTGGGGCTGGAGAGATGGCTCAGTGGTTAGGAGCACTGACTGCTTTTCCAGAGGTCCCGAGTTCAATTCCCAGCAACCATATGAAGGCTCACAACCATCTGTAATGGGATCCAGTGCCCTCTTCTGGTGTGTCTGAAGAGAGTGACTGTTTCACACACATAAAATAAATAAAATAAATCTTACAAAAGAAAAAGAGTTGGCACCTTCCATTAGTTTGAACTTCACAGTTATGACCCTGGATCTCAAGGGAACGTGGATTTGTCCCAGGCTGGCTTGTGAGGGAATGCACACACGATTGTTCTTTATTCTACTTCCTGGCTCAGAACTCTGTAATTTCCGGAGTGATAAGGGGCGACAGGAACATCTTTTATTATGATTATTCTAAGACCTGGTCTTAGTGCCCTGTCTTTTCACAGAGCAGCTTCTAAGAGTCTTGGAATCAGCAGAGGGATAAGATTGTCTTTTGTGTGCTAATGAGATGTCTGGTGCTGACTCCCTCACGTTGCTTCAGACGGGGACTGGCTGTGACAGTGTCCAGGACAGGATTGGAGGAGGGTTGATTTTAGCTCCACTACTCTGTACTATGAATCCTCTGTGGGGCTCGTCAAGCTTTCTGGGGCAGGGGCATAGATGGAAGCTTCTCTCCCCTCCCAACATTGGAAGCTTCTCTCCCCTCCCAACATCTGGCTAGGTAAGAATGAGTGAAACACTTTCCTGGGCCCTGTGAGCCTTTCTAGCAACCTAATCGACATGAGTTGCCACAAGAAGCCCAGGTTTATAACAGCTGGTTCTGTGAGTCCACAGCTCCACGGCACCAGTCTTGTGGGACCTGATGCCCTGAGTAGTCAGGTTCAATCCGCACCAGACGTGCTCTACACCCAGAGAGTTGGAGGGTCCATGGGTGAGAGGGAGACAGCCACACAGGTGGATGTCAGAAGTGTTGTGAGTCAAAGCAGATCCCAGAAGAGATGCACACAGCCCGGGGCTATGACAGAGGGAGGGTAGTCCCAGGCCAGCCCCAGATACAGCAGCCCAAACACATCTCTCTCTCTCTCTCTCTCTCTCTCTCTCTCTCTCTCTCTCTCTCTCTCTCTCTCTCTCTGTGTGTGTGTGTGTGTGTGACTGGGGGCGGGACACCCTTTGAAGGTGGGGCTCCTCCATCACAGGCAGCTCACTTCTACCCCAGACTGCGCCTATATCTTTCTGCATACACATCAGCCTCCAGGATCCCCAATTCACCTATCATGGGCCCCCAGTTCTCATGGGTACTACAAGGAGTAATCTCCATGGGCTGAGAGGAAGTCGGGTTTGGAAAAGAGGAGTAACCTATCAGAACCACAGAGCCTGGCTTCTTCCTCCACAACTGAAACTTGAGCAGATACTTGAGCTCCTTGGTGGTGCACATCACCCCTGCCTCCCTCCCACAGGAGCGGGGTTATTTGTTGTCCACATGCGGTGACTGGTGTTTGCAACTTGACACAAACCTAGATGTATCTGAGAAGAGGGATCTGAATTGAGGAAACATCTCCATAAGATTGGCTTGTAGGCAAGTCTTTTGGGGTATTTTTTTTTTTTTTTTGATTAATGATTTATTAAAGAAGGCCTAGCTTACTGGGGGCAGTGGCATCCCTGGGCAAGTAGTCCTGGGGTATATATGAAAGCAAACTGTGTTAAACTAGGCAAGGAGCAAGAAAGGAAGTAGCCCTCCTCCATGGCTTCTGTTTCAATTTCTGCCTCCAGGTTCTTGCCTTGGCTTCTCTGGATGGACTGTGTGACTCCTCCTCAAATTGCTTTTGGTCCTGATGTTTTATCACAGCAATAGAAACCCTAACAAGACACTGGGGTTTCTTCTCTTCCCTTGTTAGCCAGCCAGACACTTTATTCTTAGTGTACTTCACAGAAAAGGAGCCAAGTTCACATCCCTTGTTACAGTGGCTCTCACCTCAGATAGGATAGTGTGGCCTTTGGGCATTATCTCTCTATGGGAGTTGGGCGGGGGCAACAGGCCCTCAATACCCATGAGTTCCCATTTGGGAGAAATACCTGATATCTTTCCTCTATCAAGGTCACCAAAGTGTTTTTCTTTCTGAGGACTGTCTACAAGAGCTGAAGCTAAGGGTAGTCCCAGAGGGTTGTTTAGGGGTTGCTACTATACCTATATTTGGGAGTTAGCTTGGGCTCTGATTTGTGGCCTCTTGTGGCTGAAATGGATACTCCAGGACTGGGCATGGCCAAGGCTTGGCAGAGGTGGGCAGATGCTTGCTCCTTCTTGATGTTGGACGTTACTGGTGAGTCTCTGGCCTCACAGCCTTCCTTTAGGTCATCTGGGTTCCTGAAGACCTATGGAGATTGCTGAGGCTGGGCTAGCCTGGGACTGTTGGCCTTGGGTACAGTGTCTGGGTGACAGTGTGTGCTAGAAAGGCCTTGTTATTGATGAACCTGGTATTTCTGTGAGGCCAGTGGTTGCTGTCTTGTATCTTCCCTCCTCTGAAGCTGATGGAGCCTTATCAGTACTGATGCTTCGCTGATTTGAGTGGATTTGAATTTATTGACGTTCCCTTGTAGCTTCCATTGACTTTGGCTGATTCCACTAGCTTTTCCTATACATTCCCTCCATCATGGTGTGGACAGTGACCTGCCTCTCACACACCTGTTCCAGGGGTGCTTCTCTTTTCCATTTTCTTCTCTAAAAAACTGTCTTGTGTTTAATTGTGTGTCTGTGTGTCTGTGTAGATGAGTGCAATATCTGTGGAGGCCAAAGGAATCAGATCTCCTTGGAGTTACAGGCAATCATAAGCTACATAACACGGGTTCTTAGGAAGAATAGTATATGCTCTTAGCCATGGAGACATCCTCCAGAGTCCACCCCCTTCCTTGTCTTCCTCTTCCTTTTCTTTGAGATGGTTCACACAGCACAGGCTGGCCTTGAACTTCCTATGTAGGTGAAGATGGCCTTGTACTCTTGATCCTTCCTGGTACCACCTTTCAAGAGCTGGGATGACAGGCATGCACCACCACGCCTATGCTTCTATTTAATATCTTAAAATGCATAACCCTTTAATTCAAATGAAGTTGTTCATTTCATGTAACGTATTTGGGTTGGCCTTAAGCAGTTATTTTTTTCCCTGACTTGCCAACTTTGTTATCTCAGTACCACTCACTGACTGAGGACTTGGGATGGATACTCCACCACCCACTGGGTTCAAGGAGGCAATCGGTCTGTTTTTGCTCTCTCTCTTTTACACACTACTTCTGGGCTTTTTAATTAAAGATGTATTCAAATGCCTGAAAAGGCAAATGTCACCTTTAGGGCTTAGAAGCTATTTTGGTTGTTTTTGCCTGGTCTCCAAATGGATTTTCAGTTTATTTTCTCATGACCTTACACAGTAATCTGAGTAGACCTTGATTTGGGGTGCTAGTGGATGGCTACGGTTGTACCCAGCATGCAATGGGGCCTTAGCGAACTTCTGCTAACAAGCGGGTGATGCCTTCATGGTGTTTAGTTCTCTAAGGGAAATAAGAACATTGACTCAAATATATCTCTCATTGCCCCCCAGTGGGCTTATGTGAAAGAGTTCTAGAATTGTATTTGCACCGAATAAGGATCTTTTCCATTGTGTCTTATAGCAGTTTAAGAGCACTTTGAATTTATAATTCACATGTGACCCTTTAAACATGTGGGACCTGCTTGTTCCAGATTAATGACAGTCTCCGCTTGGACATCTTCATTCCAGTTGAGCAGAGCTCAACGTGACCTGTTAGTACAAAGTGTATTGTAGAACTGTAGCTAAACACTCAACAGCCACAGTTGAGGTGACGACGACAAGACCCCCCCCCCCCCCCCCCCGTGATCGCCTTCCTGACAACGAGGCCCCCCATCCACTTTGCTTTCCATCACCTCCCCCTTGTCTTTCAGCCAAACAGTCTTCTCTTATTATAAAAACACAAACATGAAACAGAGGTTCATAAAAAGAAAAAAAAATCCCTTTAAAATAAATCCCTTCCTTGGCCGTTTCCCATGTTTGCATTCCTAGATCTGCAAGTAACTGCATTTATTTCACTTCTAGATATTTTCAGGAACTTCTTTGTGCTGTTTTCCTTTTGGGATTGGGGGTGGGTTCTTCTTCTTCTCCTTCTTCTTCTCCTTCTCCTTCTCCTTCTCCTTCTCCTTCTCCTTCTCCTTCTCCTTCTTCTCCTCCTCCTCTTCCTCTTCCTCTTCCTCCTCTTCCTCCTCTTCCTCCTCCTCCTCTTCCTCCTCCTCTTCTTCTTTCTTTTTCCAAGGGGCTAAGTATGCAGTTACCTGCAAATCATATTATTTTGGTCCCTTCTTTTTCAATATTGATCCATTTCTTGTCTTATTACATTGGAGTGTAAAAGGATTGGCAGCCATTTTTCATGAGAATCTTTGCAACAGCCTCAGAATATCCAGCCCAGCACGTAAGGGAATTATCATCTGGGCCCTGCTTCCTGTTGCAGGTTTCCTGTGGGTTTGGTGAGGAGGGCACTCTTGGGAAGAGCCTGACAGAGTCAGTGGTGTGTCCTGACAACTTGGGATGAATGTGGACCTAGGAAGCCCTGGTAGAGTCCCCACCTTGCCTCACACTGATGGTATAATTTTCTGAATTCTAGTGTTCCCATCATTCTTGGCAGAGCTTGTTTGGAACTGATCGGCGCTCTGTGCTGCGTCCACCCGCCAGTGAGTTTTATTTGGCCATCTCAGCTTTTGACGAGTGGCTTGTGAAGTCCCAGATTTCTATTGTCTTGAGAATCTGAGAGATCCACTGGGCTTGTGTCCCTGGGATTGGAAGTGAGCAGAGATGGAGTCTTCCAGAAGGGTCCAGTGACTCCTGGCATTGCAATCTCCACTCTTCCTTATAATCACACTGCTCACTTCTGCATTCATTCCCTGTTCAGTCCCAGGCTCTAAGCACCAGAGGGTTTTCTCTTAAATTGAGATAGATGCCATGTACCTTTTAGAACTGTGGTTTCTCACTCTCCCCTTCCTCCTTCCTGCCCAAGATTTCAGTTTATGGACTGTCAGCTCCCGCATGCACTGAAGTTAGCCTTGGGTCTGCTGCAATGCGTATGCTTGAGTCTGGCTCCTTCCCTCACTGGTGGACATGGCTATTTGTCATCTGTGAAAGGTAAAAGTTGAGCGCAAACCGCTGTGGTGGTGGTGGGTTACAGATGAAGATTCGGTGAGGTAAGACCCACCGCTAGCACTCAGTACCAACAGCCTTTGTCACCGCAAGGTAATATTTTCCTCCCGGCGCTAGGAGAGGGAAAAAAGCGTGAAACTAACTGGAAGCATGCAGAATGCAGCAAGGATATTCATCACTTTGGAGGGCTTTGTGGGCGGGGCTTGGGCTGAGCGTGGGTTGAAGAGGCAGGGCTGGGGGAGGGGCGCCAGCCAGGAGAGGATGCTGTCTCTGCCCCAGACCATAATCGGCCTGGGGACTCTGTGCCAGATGAGGCCATGACTCTTCCGAAATGGAATTCCTGGGTCAGAGTAAGGAGAGCAGATGTTTACTGGAAGACGCCAAGAACGGCTGACATCACCCAGGGCCCCCAGGACACGGAAAGAGGCCGGGGTCCTCCATCCCTCCTTGCCAAGGAGCATTTCTGGGGCGGGTGCCAGGGCTGGGGGTGGACACACACACAGATGCAGGCACCACACACCAGTCCTCGCCACCTGAACACAATTAGTCAAGATGTGGAAACGATTTCCATCTTGAAAGGAGAGAAGAGCGGCTGGCCGACAGACTCCTTGGTGTGGATTGGTTCTTTGCAGAATTGCAGGAGCAGCTTTTGTTGCTGGCGAGCTGTCCAGAGTCCCTGGCCAGGGATGGATGGAGACGACCATTGTCATGCCCCTCTCCCTTCCATGGACATAAGCCATCCTTTAATATCTACTTTTGGGGTGGGTCTGGAAGAGGGGTTGTTTCCATTCTTTCTCTTACACCTCTGCAGCCTGTCCCTCACCGAAAGCTGTCCCCAGGCCCAGATCTGTGTGACAACTAGCAACAGAAAACCTAGTGTAGATCGGCTCAGGCCAAAATCCTCCATCTTGTATTACTTTGCCTTCTCCCCTGTGTGGCCTGCCTCAACAGCTCACCTGTGCCACTTGGCACCAACCAGGCCACCAGAGCACAGAGAAGCTGGCCTTTTCCATGAGGTTGCACTTAGACACTAAGGTTTTTCTCATGTATTGAATTTGAGTCATCGGTAGATGTTTGGGTACCAATACGCCAGCTGAGGCAGGGAGCAGAGCTCTGATTGGTCAAGCAGGGAGCAGAGCTTTGATTGGTCAAATAGGTCACATGACTGCTTCGGTGGCGCTTGCTGTCTGAACTGGGAGCTGAGGAGAGGCAGCTCTGATGAGAGTGGTGTGTGTGTGTGTGTGTGTGTGTGTGTGTGTGTGTGTGTGCACGCGCGCGCGTGTGTGCGCACGTGCGTAGGCCATGCATGTTTTATTTTCAAGCTCTGCCTCATGTTTGGGTGGAGAGAGCACTGACTCTTTCTCTGGTCCATTTCTAGTGGACACTGGGACCACAGGACCCAGCTATCCCTGCCTCCCAAATGCTGAGATTACATCCCCTGTCACCACTAACTTTTTTCACGTGGGGTTTGGGGGATTGAACTCAGGTCCTCATGATTTTGTCAGTTGAGCCATCCTAAGCCCATATTTCTGTGCACCGGTGCATCAAGTACACCAGGTCAAGTCTAGCAACTGATCTAGACTGTCCAGGTGTGTGGAGGGGAAGTCTGAAAGTTACATTTCTCATAAGCTGTCCTGTCCCTGAGCACAAGCTTCGCCGGCTTTTAAGTTGTACTGAGTGGAAACATAATTAGGTTGCATCTTCAACAGGTGGCGGGAAGCAGTGACACACAGCTGTGGTTGGGGCTGCACCCGGTACAGGTGCTGCTGACTGCTGGGGATGCCTGGCTCCAGCCTCTTCTCCCCGTTTGGTTATGAGTTCTCCAGGAAGCTTCCTGAGCCAGTAATAGAAGTCTGGTCCCTGAAGACCATGATGGGTGCTGTGGCCTATGGTTGGACTCAGTGTTCAGATGAAGGCACGGCCATTGTGATGATGACTGCTGCCAGCCAGCCTTTCCTTTCTAAATTCCTACTTGGGGAAAATGGGGTGCCTGAGCTCCCTCGACAGCTGGGACCCCCACCCCCCAAACTCTTTCTTTCTGCCAGGCCCTTTCCCTTCACAGCTACTTAGGAGGGAAGGCAGCCAAAAGCCTGTTAGCAGGGGGCAGGAGGGAGGAGCTGATAGATTTTAGTCAGACTCAGACCCAGCTCTCTGCCACGCTGGCCTGAGCTTGCCTCTGGAGGGCACCAGGCTTCTTTCACTTCCTGAGCAGCCCCTGGCAGCCATGGTGCTGGTGAGGCATCTCAGCTTCACAGAGGCAATAAGTTTCCACCCTGAGGTATGTTCTGCCCAGAAGCCTCGGGTCTCTCATCCCAGGTAGGCATGGGACTCTGAACATCAAGGCTGAGAAGATTATTTGCTGGGCACCTCTCCTTGGGGACCCCTGTAGTAGGGTTGGGTCCCAGCGTTTAGATAAGATACAAGCTTCTCTTAACATTCTTGATCACACCCCTCCCCCCCAAAAGGAGCCACAGCCCAGGAACAGCCTCACTGCCTTTGAGCTCTCCTCAGCTATCTTTAGGCTGTTTCCCGCTGGCCTGTCCCCCTCCCCCTGTACAGAAGCTGCCAAGGCCTTTGTCTGGTGTTCTCCCCTCCTGTCCTGCTTCTTGGATTTCAGAGGCAGTCAGAGGCTTCCCTGATGCTGGCGAGGTCTTGCCTAACAGTTCTGGAATTGGCTCCCAGCCTCCTCACGTCTCCTGGGTGTCTTATGTGGCAATACGGCTCTATTTCAGGGTCTGTGGGAGCACCCAGCATTACCTCAGGGTCTGCACTGAATGGAGGAGGCAGCTCACAACCTGCTTCATGGTTCCTGGGTAGTGGAGGGAAAATTGGATTAGGACTTCTGTGTGACCTTGGGCAGATTCTACTACCTCTCTGAACCTGAGGTTTCCACTCAGGACTAATGCAAAGAAGGTATGGGTGGATGTCATCCAGTTTCCTCCCCCCTCCCCATGCTGGAATCCTGCACATCCTGGGACCCTAGCAGATTTATCCTGGGGTGGCTTTACAATGGCTCACAGTGTTCTGTCTTTCTTAAATCATGAAATGTCTTAAATTAAATGTCTTTGTGGAAAATAAAATGCAGACATAGAACAAAAGGAGCAAATTGAAATTCTGTCACCTACATTTTAGCCCATAACTCGCACAGCTTGCATGTTTGTGCAAATACTCTTATAGAAAAGGGTCATGCTGTACTTTTTCTTCGAGATTGTTTCTGCTATCCATCTATGTATCTATCTATCTATCTATCTATCTATCTATCTATCTATCTATGTATCTATCTATCTATCATCTATCATCTATCATCTATCATCTATCTATCATCTATCATCTATTATCTATCTATCTATCTATCTATCTATCTATCTATCTATCTATCTATCTATCATGTAACATCCAATGTTCTTGTACCAGCATAATTAACTTGGGATATGTGCAGAGGTCAGGGTCCCCAGCTTCTGCAAATTCCTCGCCCAAGGGTGAGGTGGAAGTTGTAGGCGGGGATGAAGGTATAAGAGGAGAGAAGCTTGGAGATGGTGTGTGGCTGGGGCCTCTCCCAGGTGGCTCTGTGAGGCATTGGGAAGTGAGGCTGTTTGAGTGCAAGGGCTACAGTCAAGAGCATGCTCAGTGAAGGGCTGTGGGCATTAGAAGGAAAAGGGTACTGGAAGGGAAAAGGGTACCGGAAGAAGCGTTCCTTGGTCCCCTGCGGGGAGTCAACAAACCAGCGGTTTTCAACCTATGGGTCGTGACCCTTTCAAAGGGGTCACCTAAGATTCTTGGAAAACACAGATATTTACGTTATGATCCATAACAGTAGCAAAACTACAGTTATGAAGTAGCAATGAAAATAATTTTATTGTTGGGGGTCACCACAATGTGAGGAACTGTATTAAAGGGCTGAAGTGGTAAGAAGGTTGAGAATCACTGCAACACACAAAGCAGTGCAGCCTTATAAGAGAAAAAGCCAGGTTCTGTGCTGCCGAGTGAGTGAGATTGGGTGCGGACAGTCAGTGAATCAGGATTGCAGGGTGCATGAGGTCCCTCAGCAAAGAAGAGGCTTTGAAGACTTCTGGTTAGGAGCTGATGAGAGATGGTATTTCTAGACTGATAAGGGAAGGTCCCGAAAGAGGGAAGGAAGAGGACGAGAGGGGCACACTGTGACCACATGCTGCGGCAGACGAAGATGTCAGATTGGAGGAAATGTGTACTCCTTGCAAGGGCAGTGCACATGTATGTTTGTGGTATTAATGTGTGCACTTGTATGTATTTGTGTGTAAACTCAGCCACATTGCAAAAGAGATTTTAGGTGGTTTGAGTTTAGACCTAAAACAAGACTTGGGAGAAAAAGAGTTTGATGCTATAAAAGAGAAAAGATATACTTTCCAGGGGTTATTCCCCAGCTGCCAGAATCCCTGTGGAAGTTTCCTTAAGCAAAAAAGAATTGATTGGTTAATTGAAGGAGAAGGAGAAGGAGGAGGAGGAGGAGGAGGAGGAGGAGGAGGAGGAGGAGGAGGAGGAGGAGGAGGAGGAGGAGGAGGAGGAGGAGAAGGAGAAGAGGAGGAAGAGGAGGAGGAAGAGGAATAATAATAATAATAATAATAATAATAATAATAATAATAATCAGGAGGAGGAAGAGGAAGACGAGGACTGGAAAGATGGCTTAGCAGTTAAGAGCACTTACTGCTTTTGTAGGAGACATTAGTTCATTTCCCAGTACCCAGGTCAGATGATTCACAGTCACCTGGCTCTCATGGATCGATTCCTTCTTCTTGCCTCTTTGGGTGCCTTCATTCATGTGCATACACACTTAGTTAAGAATAAAAATAAAATCATTTTTAAAGAATAATAAAAAAAGAAAGCTCAGAGATTCTGCTTCTAAGCTTGGCAGGATCAAGAGTTCAAATCTATGCTCAGTCTTTTCTCTTTCATTTTCTTAGACTCTTGGCTCAGTGCTCTGGCTCTGTGATGATTTCCTTCTCAGGCTTGCTCAGTGAGTGAGAAAGTAATGGCGGAGCCAGCCAGTCACTCCACAGTCTCACAGTTTTGCCTTCAGAGGAAACAGCTTTTCCAACAACACCAGCAATAGTTCCTGGATGTAAAGCATTAATGTCTTAATCTGTTTTGTGTTATTGTAACAAAACACCAGAGACTGAGTGATCTACAAAAAAGGGTGTGGGGGTGTTATTTAGTCTCTTAGTTCTGGAGACCCAAGAAATCTAAGATCAGATGGCTGCATCCGAGAGTGTTTTAGCTGCTTTCCCTCACTGTGGAGAGTGGAAGTCAAACAGAGAAGTTATCCTCTAACCTGTGCTCCTGACCATGTCCGGAGGCCTCACGTCCCAGCACCATGGACACCATGATCTCAGCCTCAGCTGCAGGTTGGGAGTATATATTCAAATCATAACAACTGCTCTGTACCTGCTGTCATTGGATCTGAGCTGTTCTGCTAAGGGAAGGGTTCTGACTCCTCCCTGTGACAGAGGAGTGTGGAAAGGTGGTTCCTGAGGCCTCAGAGGAGGGCTGGGTTCATGGCTACTGAGGAGGAGGCTAGGTCAGAGATCAGCAGCTGAGAGGGAGGATGGAGAGAGGAGCAGAGGTAGGTGGGGGCAGAGAGTCTTTCTTAGCAGCCCTCCCCCATTCCAAGGCTGGGCAGGGTGGTGAGGTGGTTGGCCAGCTCTTACGGGAGTTGGCTGGCTCTAGAAGGAGAGTCAGGAGTGGGAATGGTCAGGGGTGGGAAGGGTGAGGGATGGGAAGAATCAGGTGTGGAGAGGGTCAGGAATGGGGAGGGTGGCTGAATACTTCTGCCTGAGAGACCTTAGGCTGGGAAGCAAGATGTAGAAATGCCCCAGGAGGCAGAGGCCAGGACTTCTTCTCATCTGGGGAGTCTAGAAGCATGGCAGGTGAGGAAGGAATGTATGTGGCTCCCAGAGCCACAGGGAGAGCAGTGGGGAGCCTGGCCTGGTGACTCTGTGCATGGGGAAGGCAGTCTAGTATTGAGATATGCTTTGTGTGGTATGTGGATGAAAGAGGGCCGCAGGCTGGCCGTGGCAGGGGATGGGGATTGTATTCTACTGGGTGAGTGTGGGTAGATCGGGGTGGGGTAGGATGAAGGCGGAGACCATAATCAAGGATAAAATAAACACCCTTTGAGATAGTGGTAAGAACTGGAGCAACATGCCCAAAGGTAATGAGACCACACACAGCTGACAGTGAGCGTGTGAGTGTGTCCGTGTGTGTGTGTCCGTGTGTCCGTGTGTGTGTGTGTCCGTGTGTGTGTGTCCGTGTGTGTGTGTGTGTGTGTGTGTGTGTGTGTGTGTGTGTGGATGATGCATGTGTTACTGTGAGCAACACACTGTGTACAACGGACGCCAGCTTGCATAAGTGAGGCAGGTGGTTGACATCTATACACAAATGTGTACACACAAGTAAAAATACACAGTAAGCTAGGTGTGGTGGCTCTCGCCTTTACTCCCAGAACTCAGGAGGCAGAGGCAGGCAGATCTCTGAGTTTAAGGCTAGCCTGGTCTACAGAGCAAGTTCCAGGATAGCCAGGGCTACACAGAGAAACCTCGTTTCAAAACAAACAAACAAACAAACAAACACTCCAAAAAGTAATGTACATGTACATGTGTGTAATGCATGGGATACATACAATGGTACATTATGTAATGCATGCAAACATGTGAAGTTTGTGTGCATGTTTTGTATGTGCAGTGCATGTTTGCACAGGATGCTGGGGGTCATGTACATAAGAATGATCACTTGTGCGAACATGTGTGGTACATGCATGTCTGTTCAAATACACATGTGATGTTTTTGTGTAGATTGGTGTCTGAGTGCTTGCATGCTGTGTGGGGAGTCCACTTGACTGTACCTCAGTGTGGCTGGGCTCCTGTATTGAGGCACAGTCATCAGACACCTGCTCATAGCTGAGACTCATCCTGGCCTTCAATGCCTTTCCCATGGCTGGGGGAAAGCAGAAGAGAAGCATGCAGTTTTGGGGTATGCAAAGTTAAGTCAGCAGATGGATGGTCCTCCTGATGTTCAGCGGGCTTTTACGCCTAGTGCTCAGCCTCCTCAACACCCTGTCTTCTGCTTGGAGTTAGGGGTTTGGCTTTCCTGGAAGGCCCTTCAGCACCCTGCTCACAAAAGGCAAGTGTCCACATCTCAAAACCAGGGATGCAAACCTGTCATCCCTCCAGAGGGGAAGGCCTTGGCATTTCTCCTCTTCACTGGTTCTTAGCCAAACCTTGGCAATTGCTAGCTGCCTGACCATAGTTCGTGTCTTCTAATCATCAAGATCATCAAGATGCCTGTGGGCCCAGCATCTGCCTGGTACCTACTGTGTATGGTTTCCCCAACCCCACTTCCTAGTGGAAAGCTTTACGCTGCTGGATCAGTTATCAGAAGATGGTGACCTCCCTGTGGCCTTCCTCGGGCATGGGTCTCTAGGTGCACAATACCTGGGCCACCTTCCCTCCTCTCCCTGTCTCTGGCTCCTCTCACAGCTCCTCCCTCTGCTCCTCCTTCTCTGCTTCAGCCTCCTGCGGTTTTAATGAGGGCTCAGCCTCCTGTGCTTGCAGCTCAGCGGCAGTAAGTTTAATTAATAATCCTTCACTGCAGTTTCTCAGTGGAAATGCTGCCATTTTCCCTCACTAATTGGAAGAGCTGGTTAAGCTCCAAGATGAATGACCCTTTTTGCTGGGGTGTCTTTGCCTGGAGTCTCCATCAGGGTGGCTGGGTTTGGCCAGTGGTTGCTGGTTTGCCTGAGCAAGGGTGTTGGGCTCAAAGGCCAGGAGGCCAACTTACCCCATCCTAGAAGTACAGGGATAGCCCTTTCAGGGCAGAGATCTGTGCCAGTCTGGAACGGATTCCTGACCTTTGGCGAGGATAGGCTTGTAGTAAATCTGGTGAGCAGCAGAACCTCACACTGGCCATTGCCCAAACCTAGCATCTCTGCTCCACCCAGCTTCAGGAAGCACCAGTGTGGCCTTCTGGAAGCTGCCCTTGACCTAGCCCATACAAGCCCCCATTCACTACACCTCAGGTCCGTCTTGGCCTGCACTACTCTCCCTCCTTCACACAGTCCACTTGGCTTTGGTCTTACGATAGGTCCTTAGTGAGATGTGTGCTCACAAGAACTGTGAATACAGTTCTTGCCTCTCAGACAAGCAAGGGAACCTAAATTACACTGTACCATAGTTGCTGGTCATTTGGGGGTTGGGCCTGACTAGGGTTACTGACAATATCCTGCTTACTCTTGGTTGTCAATTTGATGGGATTTAGAATAGCCGTGGAAACACACCTCCGGGTATGTCTATGAGGGCATTTCACAAAGGTTTAACCAAGGTGGCAAGATCCATCCTGAATGTGGTGGTGTGATTCTATGATCTGGGGCCTAGACTGGAAAAAGAGGAGAAAAAGAGAATCCCTCTCCCTCTCCCTCTCCCTCTCCCTCTCCCTCTCCCTCTCCCTCTCCCTCTCCCTCTCCCTCTCCCTCTCCCTCTCCCTCTCCCTCTCCCTCTCCCTCTCCCTCTCCCTCTCCCTCTCCCTCTCCCTCTCCCTCTCCCTCTCCCTCTCCCTCTCCCTCTCCCACCCCCCTCTCCCTCTTCCCCTTTTCTCTCCCTCCCTCCCTCTGACTATGGATACAGTGTGATTCCACTGCCAATTCTTCTCTAGATTATGGGCTGTATGTCCTTAAACTGTGAGCCCAGATAAAACCTCATTTCTTTATGTTGTTGGGGTTACGTGTTTTGTTACAGCAATGAGACAAGACCTAATACAGGCAGCAACTGGCACATCCCCTATGGAATGTTAACAGGCACACCTGCCTGCTCCATCGAGAGAGATCTCAGTGTCTTCCCTAGATGTGACTGTTCAGGCCTTTGTAGTACATGGCAGATGCTGGTAATCAGCTGTTTGTCCCAGGGAGAAAGATGAATGAACCATGATGCCCAGAATTGGAGCTGTGGGCTTCTGGGGCCTTCAAGTCCCTTCCTTGCAGTGTTAGCGACATTCAGAATCAAAGATGTGGTATCTGAACAGGCACTGATGTGCGCTGTGACATCATGTCCTCTGCCAGCTGACTTGATCCCTGGGATCAGAATGTCTTTGGTCTGAGTACCATTGTGGACTGATGAAGCGCTAATGGGGAATGCCAGAAGGAGAGATGCCGAGAGCTCAGGTAGGAGGCTAGCTGTCACCCTACAGTCTTCTCTTCAGCGGAGCTGGTAGGAAGGTGGAGAAACAGGGATCCAACAGCATAGACTGGGTGGGTGGGGCTTGCTGGGAATTACCTGGAATCCTTCCCTCCTTCTCTCCTTCCTTGTGTTCCTCACTCCCCCCTTTGCTGTGTTCAGTGGTGCCTGGAACGAAACCTGGGGTCTCTTCCCACCTACAAATCCCACCCACAAGCCTCTTTTTTAAAAAATTTTTCTCCACTCTCCCCCCTCCTTCCTCTGTCCCAGGTTTTAGGGGACACACTGTGATGATGCACACAGTAAGTAGCACTGCCCTGTTCTCTGGAAGCCCATGAATTCCTGGTGAGACACATCTGAAGGGTCCAATATGCCATCCCGGGAGTAAGGAAGGCATCGTTTGGGGGTAGTGACCTCTCAAAGGAGGTAAGCCAGAGCCAGACATACCCACACAGTGTGAGATTGTTCTTGATTCTACAGCTGAGACTTGCCCTGCCACCGGGTCCCCTAACCTCAGGATGCCACACCACTGGGTGGGTGTAGCTGATATCCCTGATGAGGGAACACAGCTGTCCTCCAATGGCAGCCTCTGTCAGTGACCTCAGGGAATAGAACAACTTCTTCCCCCTTTTATCTCTCCACAGGTGTCACTTGGGTCCAGTTCTTGTCTCTTCTGGGCAGTCTAACTACCTCCCAGCAGGGAGTGTCCTCTCTCCGGATCCTAGACCTTAGTGTCCATCTGATACTCGTTGTAGGAACCTGGTCTTTCCCTCTGGGAGCCTTTAGAACATTGTCTTTGATGTCCCTGGGTTTGATTCCAGTTTAGGTAGAGTCCAGGTACGATCATTTTCTTAGCAATTGGGAGGATCCCTGAAGTCCACTGAGGTCGAAATATTTCAACCAGTCTTGGGACCTTCTTGGCCATTTTTTTTCAAATGCTTCTTCCCCATGACCTCATCTGTTCTAGGGTTCTTCCATCTGGCTTAACTTTCTCCTTGTACCTTCTGTGTGTCGACACTTTCCTAAAGCACCCGCAAGCATTCTCCTCAAATCTTGTGTCTCCCAGGCTCTTGCTTAGACTTCTGTGTTCTACTGTCTCATTCAGCCATCGAACCCTTTTCTTCTGGTGATAACTGGTTCTTGGTCTCCTTGGGGTTCCACATCCAGTTTGCCTCAAGTTTCTTCTTCTGTACTGGGTGCTCTGGGTTTGGTCTTTAATTCTAGGGGGCTGCCATGGCCATCCATGGCAGGTTCCAGTAGGCTGGAAGAATCCTCCCCAGCTTCCAGATCATATCTCTTCTCCTGGTGAGCCAGACACAGAGGGTGGCAGGAAAGTCCCCTGAGCTGGCTTCTCTCCAACCCTGCATGGGCAGTGATCTGAGCTTGGTGGTTCCAACCCAGCATTCCAGCTCCATGGCTAATGACATCGAGAGACAAACTCTCTTTGGGACACCCCTATGTCACCCATGGACAGAGGTCCATTGGGCTGTAGCACCCTGATTCTACCTTCTGTCTTTTGTACATTACGAAGGTGACCCTTCCACTTCGCCCTTGGTTGCCGTGTGGCATATGGCTCAGGATGTGTGTGGATAGGGCCTGTGCTAAGTCAGAAACTTCACAGTTTTAGTTCTGGGAAGAGCAAGAGAGAGAGAGAGAGAGAGAGAGAGAGAGAGAGAGAGAGAGAGAGAGAGAGAGAAGGGAGTGAGGCCTCTGAGGGATCTGAGCAGGTCTGGAAGCTGGAGGTAATAGGAGGTGGGGTTAGGGTTGAGGCTGAGGGAAAGGGGTAACCTCCAGTCTCTGGCAGAAACAACTGGAAAGTCAGGGTGGGGGTGGGTAGAGTTGACTGTGAGTAGGCTTTGGGGGAGCAGGACAGGCTTCAGTAGGGCAGAAGGCTCCTAGCTACAGAGTCCCTGGGCCTTGGGCTCCCAGGCAGTGCTGAAGGCCAACTGTGTCCCTTCTGGCTCTTGGTTGGCCCTGCTACTGGAAGGTTCATGGACAGGAGACTGTCTGAGATTGGGGGTTCCTGCTGGCATGAGGGCTGAGAATAGTACTTCTGGGTACATGGAAGCTGCAGGTACTTCTTAGAAGAGAGTACTCTTCCAGAGTCCAGGGCTTGTCATTCTGTCCCGGGTCACCTCCGCTGAGCTCTGCTACACATGACAGCTTCAGCAGGCTTTGTTTTCCTCGTGTACAAAATGAGACACAGTCTAGTGATGACCTGGCCATGTGCAGCTGATGGGGGAGGGACAGTGCCTGGGGTATCACAGAAAGATGTGCAGTCCGGAGTGGAGAGCAAGAGGGTTTGTGAGGAGTGCTGGACTCTCAGTGGAGCCCAGCGGATTTACTACTCTTGTTTCAGAAAGGAAGGGAAAATCGTGTGTGCTTGGCTGCTCTGTGGGTTGGGGAGGAGCCTTACCCTGACCCACTCCCTGCACACCCACCTCCTGCGCACACTTAGCTCAGAGCTGGCAGCCACCCAGCTCCAAGTGAGACGTGGCAGCCAGGATGCTGAGGCCCAGCCAAGCCCCAGATGGCTGGCGTGAGGTGCTTCCCCCAAGCTGAGCAAGACAAGAACAGGGCCTGACCTGGTGGGAGGGGCAGGAAGGGGACAGAAGTCTGTGGGATGCCATCTCTGGCTTTGGCTCTGGCCCAGCCCTGCACCCGATCTGAAGTCTCTATGTAGATGCAGGGGCTTGAAGCTTGGAGTTTGGCTTACTGGGGTCCATATGGCAAAGAAAGGCTCAGAGGTTCTTGCTCAGATTCTGACTGGGAGCACTTATGTTGTGAACCCCACACCCCAGCCCCTTCTAGGCCATCCTCTAACTCTATGTGTGAGTGTACGTGTGTATTATGTCTGTGTGTATATGCAGTGTGTATGAGCATAGACATTTTAAATACTCTAGTTATTGCTGAACTTATAATGGACTTCCATCCAAATCAGCCTATCATAAATAAAACTATGTTTGTGGAGCCTTGAAGAAATCACACAATCATGAGGGCTAGAGTTGGAATCCAAGCACTCAGATAACAAGCTGGGACTCCCATGTATGGCCAGAAGGAGGGTGGACACAGTACTGTTGAGGCTCTTTGGTCTCCAGCCTAGAGGAGACAACAAAAGTCTCAGTGGGCTTAGAGAGAGACTCTGCCTCAAAGGAAAAGTCAGGAGTGACAGAGGGGGACACTGACACTCTCTTCTGGCCTTCAGACGCATGCACAGGTGCATACACACACATCAGACACACATGCACATACATAAATACATCTTAAAAAAAGAAAAATACTCATGAGCTAGGAACCATCACATCTCAGCTTAGCTTGCCTCAGACATACTCAGAACTCTTACAGGGGCCTACCAGAGCAGGCCCTACACAGTCACCCAACACGGCCCATCTCATGCAGTTAGAGTTCTCCTTGTGGTCACATGATTGTCAGCTGTAGCTCACTGTGCTGTCCAGCACTACACAAGAGGAGGTTCCTACACAGAGTCTACCTGGGAGAAGATCCAACCTGGAAGTTCAGGAGGTCCAGGTCCTGCTGGATGTGTGTTAATTTTGCACCATTGTACAGTAGAACATTTGTTAAATCATAAAGAGAACCATTGTGAGTCTGATGCTGCTTTTAAAATAATTATAATGATTTGCATAGATGTATATAGCTGTGTGTGTGTGTGTGTGTGTGTGTGTGTGTGTGTGTGAGAGAGAGAGAGAGAGAGAGAGAGAGAGAGAGAGAGAGAGAGAGAGAGAGAGAGATGTGGTCAGTGTGCACATGCCATGGATCATACGTGTAGGTCAGAGGACAACTCTGTGGACTTAGGTCTCTTCTTCCACCTTCATGTGGCCTGCAGATTAACACTCACCTTGTCAGGCTTTACCTGATGTTTCAGGTAAAGATGGTGTTGTTTCTTGACAACCTGGCCAGGTTTCCAGACTATCTCTCGACTTCCTGTTGGGGGTGATGAGACAGATCCACTGTCTGTCCCTCTTCCATCTATTCAAAATATTTCTGTCCCCACTCTTAGTCCTGGTTGCACCCGTTTCCTGTGGCCCCTGTAATGAATTACCATATGCCCATTGGTTTAAAACAATAGAGGTTTATTTCTCGCTCACAGTTCTGGATATGCAAATTTCAACAAGATAGAAATGAGGTGTGGATGGTCCCATGTTCTCCATAGCTTCTGGGTGAGAAGCATCCTTTATCTTCTGTTGGCTGCCAGCCTTCCTTGGCTTGCTGGCACATCATCAACCTTGGAGGCTAATATGTTCAATATCTCCCTGCTGTCTTATGGCCCTCTCTGTATCTGTCTACCCTTCTTCGGCCTCTTTAATGACTGACCGAGCTCAGGCTGATAAAGCAAGAAGCCATTAGGCAGAAACATTAGAACTGAGTGGGATTCTGGTTAAACCCACTGTGCTAGATTGTGACAGAGACCTGAGAGAAACAATATAAAAGAGGTTTATTTTGACTCCTGGCGTCAGAGGCATCAGTCTGTGCTTGGCTGGCTCCATTGCTGTGGGCCTGTGGCAAGGCAGAGGCATCGTGGCAGAAGGGCATTGTGGGAGAAAGCTGCTTATTTCTTAGCAGCCAGAAAACAGACAGGGGGAGGGTAAAGAGAGGGAAAGAGGGAGGAAGGGGAGGGAGAAAAATACCCTTTAAAGGCCTCCCCCCCAGTGACCCACTTCCTCTCAGCCCCCACCTCCTAACAGCTCATTCAGTAGGACCTCATCATTGATGGGGCTATCAGCCTTATGATCCAATCACTTCTCAGTAGATGGAAACAAAATCTCCAGCACGTGAACTATTGGGAGGGAGGGGCGACTCATATTTGAACTGTATTACTGACCTAACGGGACACTTGCTGAAGACAGGCAAGGTGAGCAGATATCGCTTCCTAGTGGATCAGGACCCTGCTCAGGTACGGAAGGTGGTATTCTTGCCAACCCGATTTGCTGAGTTCTATGCCCGAATGATGTTACCAGGATATGAACTGAAAGACTGGGTCCTGATGAAAGGTTGACCCAACAGAGAGTCTCTGACACTTTCTCCTGTTCATGTTTCCTGTTGTCACCGGTCTCAGGCTGCTGTGATTCTTTGCATGAGCCTCACAGCTGTTTGACCCTGGCTGTTTGCTGAGTAAGCAGTTGAACTACGCTGAGCCTGCCCAGTGAGATGCCAAAGGATGGTATGGGGTTGGGGGAAGGGCTTGATCTGTAGCCCAGGACAGGGCAGATGTTGGACAAGGCCCTTCCAGAAAAATGTTCAGCCAGAGGCAACTCCTTTTGAGCTGAGAGAGCCGTGCCCTGGGTTAGTACAACATTTCTAGTTGCAAGGGGCTGGGGAACAAACATCTGTTGAACATACACATAGAACATCTCTCTCTTATATAATTGACTTGGGGGAGTAGTTTTGAGAAATTGTTTCCTGTTGTTGAGCCAGTGGACACCAAAGCCCTGCTCTGCCATTGGGGTGGTTCTGGCTTGGACCTCAGATGGAAAGGGGAGAAGGCCGGGGGAGTTGGTAGGTGGGCTACAGCAGGCTGGAGGAAGAGTGCCCGCACAGCTGGGCTACAGTTGCTGTGCTAGGCACGGTTTTCCTGGTCCCAGCAGGGTGGCCTTGGCCTTTCACTGTCCCCAAGAAGTGGACCAAGGCCCAGTTGCCTCTGTTTCCCCAGGAGTTCCCATCTATTTATTTTAACTACATCTTTGTGAGTCCATGATCTGCTTCCCATTTTACAAAGGGGAGTGCAAGGCTCAGGGAATGAGAGAAGAGTTTTGCCCCACAGGTTACAGACTTTTAAAGTTGGGGGACAGGTCGGAAGGTGCTTAAGCAACTTTGGTTTCTTCTGCTAGCTCTCTTGGGTAAAGGTCAGGCCTAGGTCACTGATGCCATTGGAATAAGTAGTGTCTGCAAATATCTGACTCAGACTTGCTTTGGGGGACATCTCAGGACACGGAGTTCAAATATATAGCCTTTCTCCAGCCCTCTCTACAGACTTATGGCCCTGGGTGTTTGGCTGCTGGAGACTGTGGAACATGGGACTGCATGGCCTCTCTGGATGGTTCAACTGGGCTCTCTCTCTACAACCCTACATGTATATTGGCTCTTAGTTGGTGTAAGGTAGGGGAATGTTGAGTGAATAGTCTTTATACTTCCCTTCTGGGTTTGTCTTTTCTATCGCATATTCCTGTAGGCAAGGAAACCACAGAATTCCTGCCCACAACCATGTCAGAGTGCTCTAGGATGGGGACAGAAAACTCTGAGAGCTAAGAACAGGAACCTGCTCCTCTCTAGTTCTCCTTGTATCTCCCTCAGGGTCAGGAGCCTTGCTTGTGTGTACACCTATAGAAAGATTAATGGACATCTGAATTAAAGACAGAAATGATGCCTCCAAGTTCTGGCATAGGTAAAGGCAGCAGAGCCCTTGGGGAGGCAAAAAGTGAGGTGAGGGGTCTACAGGAGGAGAGGGGCCCCTGCAGCCAGCATCCCATGGATTTACTCAAGAATTCAGCTGAGGCTGGATTCAGTTGGTAAAGTACTTGCTCAAGGGCCTGAATTTGATCCTCAGAATCCATGTAAAATGTCAGATGTGAAAAACAAAACAAAACAAAACAAAACAAAACAAAACAAAACAAAACAAAAACAACAAAAATGTTAGTTGTGCTTGGGCACACTTGCAGTCCCAGTACTGAAGAGGTAAAGACAGGTAGGTCCCTGGGGTTTGCTGGCTAGCCAGTTCAGATGGATTGGTGAGTTTCAGACAACTGATAGACCCCATCTTAAAAAAACAAGAGTTATAGCCTGAGGAATGACAACCCAGGTGCATCTCCACATGCATGTGCACACAGGCACCTGCACACAGGCACTTGCACACACACACACACACACACACACACACACACACACACACACACACACACACGCACACGCACATGCACACACACACACAGAGGCATGCACATGAAAACACAGACTTTAAAAAGCCAGCAGGATATATCTGCCAGACTTACCATCATAAAGAAAAGGCACTTCCCTGAGTACTTTCAGGCTTGAGTCCCCTCCGTTGAACACATAGTTACCACTTGGGTAGATCTTGCAAATACAATTTAAAGGAATTCCTCCACACATCTTGACCTAGAAAAAGAAGATGAGATGCACACTGGAGGCTTGCCCTGTGGGGCGGTTATCATGTGGTACTCTTGCTTCCCTTACCCACTCTTACCCTTCCTCTATGAGCAGGGGTGGCCCCTTCTGTCTGTCCTCCACCTGCTTGTGGGCCATGCAGCTCTCCTTCCAGCTGGTGTGCCCGACCTTTCCAGCTGGCATTTCGAGTGTTCTCTCTTGGCGCCTCTGAGTTCTGCGGATCCCGAGGCGGTCATTTGTCAGATGGTCCCGACATCCCTTCAGAGTCTCCTGCTGGGAAAACAATTGTGTCAGACAATCTCAGTGGCTTTCTTCCCCCGCTCCACCTCCCAAAGCAGGCAACCCAAATGCTCTAAACCAGGGAGAAATCAGAGCCCTAGTGTTCTCAGGATGGATACTTTATTCTTGAGCTTTTTCTTGTAGGCTGTGTAAACTGTGCATGCCAAAGACCTAAGAGAGAAACCATAGGCCATTCTAAGGTAGGGGAACCAGAGGCTTCAAAAGCTTAGTGATTTTCTTACTTGCTGTGTGTTTGAAGGAACAAATACCAGGCACTGGTTTGGCATTTTTTAGGATTATGCTAACTTTCTATTGCCAGTAACTCAAAGACACAGACTGGGTGAGGTATGGAGAAGTGATGTTCATTTGACTCCATGATGTAGACGTTCAAGGTCAAGGGGTCTCATCTAGTGATGGCCTTCTGCCTGTAGCCTACATCACAAGGCCAAAGTCACACACCCATACATGCATATGGGTGTCTGTTAGTTTCTTTCCCTCTTTTTATGAAACTACCAGGACTCCCCTCATCCTAATCACTTTCAAAAGGCCTTGCTTCTAAACACCTCAGCTGGATTAAAATTCCATCCTCTTACACAGTGTCCTTGTTTCATTTCTGTTGCGATAAAGTACCCTGGCAAAATCAATTTATGGGCTTATAGTCCATCGTGCAGGGGAATTATAGTGGGAGGAGCTTGAGGGAGCTGGTCACATTGCATTTGTAGTCAAGAAGTAATGAGTGGTGGCTTAATGAATGCACTATCTGCTTGCCTTTTCATCCTTTGACATTCGGAATCCCCTGCCTAGGGAATAGTGCCACCCAAAGTAGTTATGTCTTCTTACCTCAATTAATATAATCAAGACCCCATCATTCAGGAATTTTACCAGGCACTCTAATCTAGACAATCTTTCATCAAGACTCCTTCCCTAGGTGATTCTTTATTTCGTCATGTTGATTAATTACAACTAGCTATCATACACAGTGGGGCTCCAACTCCAGCCTAAGATTGCAGGGAACAAGCCACACACAGATCCAACATGGAAGCCTTCTGAGATCAGATCAGCGGGGCAGTGACCCAGTATAGAAACCAGCCATCTTGATTGGGAAACGTTATCACGGAGAAACAGAACAGGATGGCAGAGCATGATGGGGGAAGAGGTATTTGTAAGCCAAGTCCATCTGAAGAGGAGACATCTGCGGAGACCTGGCCTTCTGGGAGATGCTTCTCCCAGATGGAACTAACTGCAGGTGCAAAGGCCCAGAGGCAGGAGCTAAGCTGAAGTGTGCCAAGGACATAAGGAAGACCTCTGTGACCAGACTGAGAAAGAGATGGTTAGTGACGAGGGTGGTCACATGGTAGGAAGCCACCGGAGGGTTCTGAGCAGGCGGGTGACAGTTCTGATTCCTGTTTTAGCGATTCTCTTGCGTAGCCATGCCGAGAACAGCAAACGAGGTCACAGAGGCTCCATTACCCTGGCTGCTAGCCTGGCATGCTCACGGCACTGTGGGCAGATGGTACAGCCTGGCTTGGGAAGCCCCTGCAATAGTGAGCCTCCAAGTCCTGGCTGTTATAAACTCATGGGTAGAGTTTCTGTCCCTCATCATGGAGATTCTGGTGGGATAAATGCCTGCCTTGGGGTTGATTGGGTGCAAGATATCTGGGAGAGCCAGAGGGACTCATGGACCCCAAACTCTGGGTCTCTGTAGAGAAGCTCACAGACTCTCCATTGGCATGGTTGCCAGTACACAATGGGAGGGGGTGCTGAGGGCAGGAATCTACATCCGTAGTGTGGGTGGCTGCTTGCCCATGACAGCAGAGCAGGGGTCTGTTCTGGGCTTAGGTTGGCTGGCCACAGGCTTTATATTCCACTCTTTCTTACCTGGTGGGGGACTTCCTTCTAGGTGCTAGGTTTACACCAAGGATTCAAGTCCAAGGCTGATACTGATTAGAACTCTGCCCAGCAGCTGACCAACTTCTGTTCTCCTGTACTGTCTGTCACAGGGGTCATTCCTCAGACTCAGGACACTGGCTCCTGTCCAATTTATGTTGGCACAAATGTTTGGCTGTCAGTGCCCATAAAACTGCATGGTCATGGGAGATGGATGGTCTCACAGATACTTTCTTCTGGGGTTGCTGTTTGGATGTCAGGAGCATCTGCCTGGCACTGGGTACCAGAGCTTCAGGAAGATTGATGGACAGAAAACACATCTTCCCTTGTTGTGTTTAAGGGCAGCTACCTTCCCTAGCCATCCTTTGCCTGGACCATGGGGAACACTCAGGAACCTCTACTTGTTCATACTCTGCACTGGCCGTGAGGATCTATGCAGAATTCTAAAAGTATGGGTATGTGAATATGTGCTCTGTGAGGATATGCAAATGTGTGCTTGCATGTCAATGTGAGTGTGTATTCAAATAGTGGGTATGACTGTGTATTTGTATGTGTATTGAGCTGTATGTGAGAGCGTGTGGTTATATTTGCATGTTTTAAGCAGTGTTTGTTCTGTGTGTGAGTTGTATGTGAGTGTGTGTTTGTATGGTATGTCTGTGTGTGAATATATATTTGTGTGTATGTCCATCTTAGTTTTCTGTTGCTATAACAAAATACCTGAGGCTGGGTAGTTTATATGAGAGAGGCATTTATTTGATTTGGTCTTTTGGAGGCTGGGATGTTGAGGAGCATAGCAGCAGTATCTGGCCAGCTTCTGGTGAGGGCCTTCGTGCTGCATCATCACATAGAGAGAGCAAGCATCCTAACTCAACCCTCTTTCTTTTCAGATAAAGCCACTAACGCTGTGGTGTGCCCTTCCCCCCATGAACCTTTACTGCCCTCCCAAAGGTCCACCTCTTGATGCCATTAGCAAATGACTTTGAGAATTAACTTTCCAACATGTACACTTTGGGGTGTACATTCAATATACCTGGGGGCCCCACCTAGGATCTCTTGGCTTCTCCTTCTGGGGTTGGTGACTATTTGTGGGTATCATATAGATGCATAGTTCTGAGTGTGTGTGTGCTGTGGTACATGTTCATGAGTGTGTTTCCAGGCATCAGTTGGCTCATTCCCAGACAAATGGGCTGGGGTAGAGGTGTTGCCTTTGGGTCCCTCTCTCTTATGCTCCAGTGACATTGCTTCCTTTGGTCCCAGATCCTGGGCAGGACTGGGCTCTTGTACATGTGTACTACCAGGTGGCTCCTCCACGACACCTGCCTGTCTCTCTTCAGGCCTCTTCTTCCACCACGATCAGTTTCAAAGATTTCACAGAAGAATCTCCAGTTCTGAAAAAGAAAAGTCTAATTTTAAAGGTTCCATCAGTTTCGTACAATCTATGCAGTCATCTGAATATAGTCTTCTTGCAAGAACAGCACATTAGGCAAAGTCCTGGGCCTGAGCCTCCTCTGAGCTTCAGCAGCTCCTCTGTGGAGGTGGTGAATATCAAAAGAAAATATCCCATTTAGACCTCACTTCCTGTGTTGATATGAACTTCAATGCACTTAGAGGAAAAGTATAAAGCAATGTTTGTATATTCCTTCCCTGTTTTTAAATATGTTACATATGTGTCTTTGAAACACAACACTGTAATTACCACCCTATAATTTGCATAGTTCACTCAAAACACATCTTGGAGTCCTAACTGTGTTGATGTGTAGAGTCTGGGCTTGTAAGTCCTGGCCCAGCATCGCTTCGTATAGAGACCACACAGGCCACTTAACAATCCCCTACAGCTGAGCATATCGGTTGTTTTCAGTTGTTTGACCTCAAAAGCAAACCCAGTGAGTCTACTTTCTCCTTAGCTTGATGGTGGTGTTAGTGATGGTGTTGGTGGTGGTGATAGTGTACATACCCTGGAGTGGACCATGTAGGGTGCGTGGGCATTTTCGATGGTGAGAAATGAGATGTGTCAAGGCTGATTTCAGCACGTCTGGCTTTCTGGGTACACGGGGCTTGAGATAGAACACGGGGCTTGAGATAGAGCCACGCATGTAGGTCTCCTTACTGTCTCCAGACTCCCAACAGACACATTACTTTCGAACCGATTTTCTTCATCACGGCTCCCCCCTCCCCAGTCTTTTCACCAGGCTTTGAAAGTTTTTTTTCCTTAGATTCATTCATTTTTATTTTATCTGTATGTGTGTTTGCCAGCATGCGTGTCTGTGTACCATGTGTATGTTGTGCCTAAGGAGGCCAGAAGAACAGGGGGTTGGATCCCCTGGGCCTGCCGTTTAGAATCGAGGTTGTTGAAGTTGGGCTGGAAAGACTGATTAAGAGTTTTCCAAGCAGGGAATCCCAGGACCCATGCAGAGGCAGCTGGAAGGCTGCATAACTTGAGGGAGCTCTGGAGGCAGAGGCTGGGTGTTCAAACACTGAGAGCACTCCATTGGCTTCAGCCCCCTCATCTCTGGTGGACACGTGGTGCTCACAGGCAAGTTCCACCCGTGGACATTTGTGAGTATAGCTTGTCTCTCCCTCATTCTACTCTGGGTAGCACATAGAAAAAGCCAGAGAATGGGTTGGTGGCACTCTCAGGACATCCTGACAGCTCTCTATTTGTCTCTAATCAAGGCTGGCAGTTTCTCTCACAGCCAGTCACATCCACCTTGGGGTCTCCAGCTGTGCCCAGGTACTCTCACCTGGGCTATGTTTGCTGTCCACAGAGCTCTGTCAACACCACACAGTTTGGTTTCTAGAGCTATGTATTTTGGGCAGTGACTCCTATCACTTCTTCTTCTTCAAAATTATCATTAAAAATGCATAGTTATTATAGTTCCTTTAATGTGCCATATACATCTTAGAATAACTGAAAACAACCCAAGTTTCTACCTATGGGAGTGTTTAATAATCTATAATAATAATGTTGAGTTTTTAAATCCATGAATATGGTATACCTGTCATTTAATTGCATTTTCTTTTACTTCTCTTTTTCAGAATGTTATACATTTTGGTGTACAAATCTAGTACATGTATTTTAGATTTGTACTCAAACATATATATTTAAGAAAATTTAAATCATATGTATATATTTGGGGAGAGAGATAGATAGATAGATAGATAGATAGAGAGAGAGAGAGAGAGAGAGAGAGAGAGATAGGATGTTTGTGGTGGTCAGAGGACCAAACTGAGGTCACCAAGTTTGGTGGCAAGTGTCTTTACCTACTGGTCCCCAAGTGTGTTGTTTTTGTTTCAGCTTTATAAACAGGTTAGAAATGTACTCCCTTATAAATAGTTTATAAATAGCTTCACTTTCCAAGATGTCAATGCAAGAACTGGTTGAGTTTTTGTGTTTTGACCTTACAGATTTTGGCAGTTCTAGGAATCCTTCACATTGCTGGTGTGAGCAGTGATTGTCCTACACTTCTTATCTTGTATATTTATTTTTTTATTGTACTTTCCAAAACTGTCAGCAGGATTTCCAATATTTATTTGTGATGGACACATTCCCAGTCTTGCAAAAACTTTTTTCTGAGGTTTCACAAAGGTTTAGTAGTTTTTGTAGAATCTCTTTATTGAGTTGACATAATTCCTTTCCATATTAGTAAACTGAAATTTTACATTATAACTCATGAATGAATATTATTTTTTTAAATCATATTTCTCTACACCATTGTATCCTACTTGTGTGGTTTGAATTATATTTTGAGCAATACTGAAAGATAAAACATTAATCTTGGGTCTGGACAGATGGCTCAGTGGTAAGAGCAGTTGTTGCTCTTCCAGAGGACCAGAGTTCAGTTCCCAAGTTCCCAACATTATGTTAGGCAGCTCACACCCATATATAACTCTAGCATCACTGGATCTGACTCCCTCTTCTGGCCTCTGGAGGTACCTGCACACACTTATGACCACACACACACACACACACACACACACACACACACACACACACACAGAGGGAGAGAGAGAGTATGTGTGTGTGTGTAAAATAAATCTTAAATCTTAAATATTATTGAATTAAAGACGGTCCACTGAACCAACTAAGCAGGGCTCACATGGGTTCACAGAGACTAAAGCAAAAAGCACCTGCCTTGGTCTGTACCAGGTCCTGTGTGAATATGTTATGGATGCTAGCTTGGTGTTTGTTTTTGTGGGTATGTCTCTGACTCTTCTCACTGCTCTTGGGACTCTTTCCCTCCTCCTGGGTTGCCTTGTTCACCATCATTATGAGATGAGGGCTTTTGCCTTGTTTTATTGTATCTTACTTTGCTATGTCTCTTGGAGGTTTGCTCTTTTCTGAAGGGAAACAGAGGAGGAGTGGATCTTGAGAATAGAGGAGCTGGGGAGCTGGGAGGAGTGGAGGAAGGGGACACAGTGGTAAAACTATCGCATGAGAAGAGGAGTATTTTCAATAAATAAAAATGTATTGACTTCATTGCTGAATTGTTTTTTCTGAGGATTCTGGTCTTCAGTCTTGTGTGATTGGCTCCAGAGTCCTTGACTAGCTGCTCTGCATGCTCAGTCCACACTGCATATATGGATTCAGTGCCTCCCTGCTCAGTCCACACTGCATATCTAGACTCAGTGCCCTACATGCTCAGTCCACACTGCATATCTAGACTCAGTGCCCTACATGCTCAGTTCACATTGCATATCTGGACTCAGTGCCCTACATGCTCAGTTCACACTGCATATCTAGACTCAGTGCCCTACATGCTCAGTTCACACTGCATATCTGGACTCAGTGCCCTACATGCTCAGTCCACACTGCATATCTGGACTCAGTGCCCTACATGCTCAGTCCACACTGCATATCTGGACTCAGTGCCCTACATGCTCAGTCCACACTGAATAGCTGGACTCAGTGCCCCATATACCCTGGGAACTCTCCTATGCCTGTATGGGGCCTTGATAGAGTCCCACTTTGGGACCGACTGACTGGGTCACCTAATCCTTAGGTGTTGGATCTCGGATGAGTGATGTAATCAATAACTCAGCCTGAGCTTCCCAATCCATAAAATCACAACAGTGACGACTTCCTCCTGTTGTTTTCATTTGATTTTTCATTCCTTAATAACTTCATAAAGCAGCCATGCCCTGCCTAATTTATCCCCAAATATTATTATTTCAATCTGTAGCAATCTTCAGATTTTTTTTTTGTGAAATAGCTTCTCTTAAAAAGTATTTTATATGGATGGTTGTTTTGCTTGTGTGCACGCATGTGCCCCATATGTGTGCCTGGTGTCTCTGGTGTCCCTGGAGGCCAGAAAAGGCTCCTCTGGAACTGGAGTTCCAGAGGGTTGTGGGTGCTGGGAAAGAACAGCCAGAGCTCTGAACCGCTAGGCCATCTCTCCAGCCCCATTTTCCTTCTTTTCTGTCCTCTTCTTTTTCTTTGCTTTTGGTACCAAGTCTTTGAGATCCTGTTGTGTATTTTACACACAGAGCATCTTTCAATTTAGAGCAGTCACATGTCAAGCTCCCAATAGCCCAGCTCCCCTGCTCATTGCTACTACACTAAACAACACAGCTCCCAAGCACCCAACACTTTGACATTTCTGCTTTGAAGCTCTCCTAATAAACATGGATTAGCCTAGTCAAGAACAGCCAGCCCGAAACAATAGAATTTACCTGTGGTGCTGCCTAATATGAGGTTTCCTTTACAACTAACTGGAAATAATTTGTGGTGTAATCCATAAAGAAATACACACACACACACACACATACACACACACACACACACACACACACGCAGGCACACACATGCACATGGATGCGCACGTGCGCGCGCACACACACACAGTTGTAAACCATATAATGACATTTTAATTACTGTTAGATTACATATACAACAATGGTCCCATAAGATTCTGTCACCTAGTGATGTTGTGGCCATCTGGGATACACAATAGCATGCTTGCCTAAGGATGTATTTGTCAGAATGTGTCTCATTGAGTAACATATGACTGCTTGGTGCTGCATTACAGGTGAAAAATAGGCTGGGAAAGGCCATATAGCCTCAGAGTAACAGAGTAGCAGATCAGAGATAATTTCAAAAGAACGGTCAGCTGGAATGATGCTGGCTAACCTAATTGGTTTGACTCTTTTCACAATCTGTGTGTATTTAAAAATACCACATCATTTCCCACAAATATGCACCTCTCTCTCTCTCTCTCTCTCTCTCTCTCTCTCTCTCTCTCTCTCTCTCTCTCTGTGTGTGTGTCTCAGTTGCGTCTAATTCTTTTCTTCAGTCCATGAGATTTAAGGACGGTGCATACTTAATACTGACTGTCAATTTGTTGGATTTAGACCTAGAACACCTACCTCAGAATGAGTCTGTGAGGGTGTTTCTACAGAGCTGTAACCCCGAGTGTGTGTGGCACCAAGGTGAGCTGAGCATCAAAACTGACCTCTCTCTGCTTCCTGGCTACAGATACACTGTGATCAGCTGCTTCATGTGCCTGTTGCCATGCCTTCCCCATTGTGGTGGACTGTACACTCTCAGACTGTGAGCCAGACTGTTCCATCCTTAGGTTGCTCTGGTCAAATGTTTTGTCAGGGCAAAACATGTTTTGAAGGGAAGATAACTTGGGCTGATAAGATGGCTCAGCAGGTGAGGGCCCCGGCTGCCAAGCATATCAGCCTCAGTTTGATCCCTGGGACCCACAGGGAAGGAGAGAAATGATTCCCACAAGGCTGTCCTCTGTGCTACATGTGCACTGTGGCACACATGCACAGACACAGGAGAAGAATAAACATAATAAACAAAATAACAAAATAACAAAAGCAATCTAGAAGATAAAGCCACTGGGCCTCTGATCAATGCGCTTTGCTTTCTTATTTCTTTCTGGAAGGAAAGGGCAGGCAAGGTTCCTAGAGCTTCTACCCACATCTCAGCGTGATGTTCTTGTAGCAGGAACCAGTTTATCCTCCTTGGCCAGGATGATGGGCTTGATTCTAAGCCCAACAGGGAGGTCTAGTCAGAGGCAGCTGCTGTCTGTAGCCTGGGGAGGCCCCTGTGAGGAGCTGGCACTCAGCCCATGCAGAACACGCTCCTGCCTCTGGCTTGTAGGGCCAGTCCAACTTCTCACATCCTTCTTCTGGCTCTGTGCAGATGAAGGGTTCTCTCCAGGGCCAGAGCAATAACACTTTATCTGTCTGCTGGCTTGCAATTCCCAGACTGTTTCCGAATTAGGTTTTATGTATGAGGATGCTTAAATAATATCATTGTGTTGATTTGGATCTCAGCTTTAAAGTGCATATTTGAGCATGCACATCATTCTTCCAGAACCAGGGCCCCTTTGTAAAGGGCTTTGTCCTAAGTGAGAAGTATTTTTGAAAGCTCATTATGCCGAAAGCACTGTGCTCCGTGTTAGCGACACAGACATGAAGGGGGTCTGTCTTGTCCTCAAGCAGGTCACAGGCAAGAGGGCAAGGAAGAAAGGCCAGTGAAAAAGACTGTGATAAAAGCAAACCAACAGGTACCTTGAAAGGATACTGTGTCCTTTAAAATCTCTCAATCCACAATTAAACATGCTTTTGCCCAACATACAAAATACTTGTAAGAAAATCATGTATAAGTATAAGAAAAATCACTCCAGGAAAGCAGAAAAGAAACACAGGAAGAATGAATTCTGCCATTTTGGTGTTCAACATCGTGGGAGTCAATAGTCTCCCCACAGGGATGCTCAGGCCCTTGACCCTGGAATCTTCAAATGTGCTTGGTTAGATTGTGTTGGGGAATGAGGATGGCCCATGAAGTAACAGTCATTAGTTATTTGACTTTAAGAGAGGGGATTATCCTGAATCATTCATTCAGGTGAGCTCAGTGATTCTTAAAAGTGGAGATCAGAGTCAAGGAGAGGCTGAAAGAAGTCAACTTTGAAGAAGGTGCAAGAGGCTAGGAGCCAAGTAATGCAAGAAAAAGGTCACTGGAAGCTACAAAAGTAAAGGAAACAAGTACTCCTTATACTTTCCAGAAGGATCTCAGTCCACTCCCACCCTTCCTTAAGCTTTACTTAGCTGAAGAAGACTTATTTTGAACTTTTGGGCTCTTGAACGACTTGTGTTGTTTTAAACCAGAAAGTTTTTAGCTGTCACATCAGCAATGCAAACTGAGAAGCTACTACTGCTTATGTTGGTGACCATTTTCCATCTGTGACATATATAAATAAAATGTATCATCATCACCACCACCACCACAACCACCATCATCACCATCACCACCATCACCATCATCTTCTGGCGATAGGACACATGTGGAGGTCGGAGGACAGCTTCATAGAGTAATTTTTCTACTCTCACCTTTACATGTGTCTCAGGGATCAGATTCAGGTCACAAGGCTTGCATCATCGAGTGGCAAACACTTTTAGCCACTGAGCCATCTCTCTTGTCCATTGACACATATAAATATTTTATAGCTGATATCCTGTTATTATCTTTTATCATCTTAGTTACTTTTGATATATTTTGGCCTCTTTCTGTCTTCTTGATGTGAATGTTCCATTATTTTTGTTCTGTTTTACAATCATGAAGCACTGAGGCTATGAATTTGCTTCTGATGACAGCTTTGGTTATCACCTAGACTTGCTGATATGTTGGCTTCTCGGCATGTTAAAAAGCACTTGTGATTGTGATTCTACTGATTTTAGAACTGTTTATAGGACAGTTTAAAAAATACCCGAGTGGTGGAGTTTTATTGTGTTAACCTGTCATGCTAGTTTCTTGTGAGTCCTCAATATCTTTGCAAGTTGAGATCAGACTTGTCAGCTTTTATATTCAAATTTCACTGTTGCAGTGACTGACTTTCCTCTCCTAACCAGCACAGATTTCCTGCAAGAATCTCTTTCCCCCATCACTATAGTCTTCCCATCAAATATTTCTATATGTTTTGAGACTCCATCTTAGTTCTGTATTTTTTCTTTGCCCCTCTGAGTAATACATATCTTCTTGTCAGCGTTCAGAGCTCCAAGGCTGTCTTGGCCCATCTGGGCTTTTGTACAGCTGGACTTCTTTTCTCCCAGATTTGGAGTCTGCTCTCAGATCAAGGTATCAGCTGGTTTAGTCATCTCCTAGTTCATAGTGACATTTCCTCATTTTGTTCTCACAGAGTAGATGGGACAAGCAAACTCTGTTGGGTCTCTCTTCATGAGGGCAGAACTCTCAGCACCTCATCATCTCTCAAAGGCCAAAGTTCCTTGCATCATCTCATATTAACTTCGGAGGGGAGACACACATTCAGATCCATAGCAAAGGGACTTTGGGCATCTTCCACAGCTGCCAGGCTCTGACAAGAAAGGAAGTGTTAGTCTCCATGGAGACTTGGCAGGGATATCCTGGTCCAGACCAAACACCCTGAATTATGAGCACAGAGGCCACCTGGGTGCTCTGAGACTTGGAGAATTCTGAAATTGCTTCATTTGCTGGTGTTTGCTCAGCTTCTGTAAATGTTAAGTGGGCTTTTGAAGGGAACACATAGTCTGTGTTGTAGGGTCAATGGAGTATGAGGAAACTGGTTGTCTCTGATGCCATGGAAACTGAGTGGGCTTCAGAGAGAGAGAGAGAGAGAGAGAGAGAGAGAGAGAGAGAGAGAGAGAGAGGGAGAGAGAGAGACTGGCCAAAAGAAGGGGATATGAAGGTCCCCAGTGGCCTTTGGGAAGACAGGCAGATGTGGATGCCAGAGATAAGGAGGGATGGCAGTGGAAGCCAGCCTGCAGAGAAGGGCATGTGAAGGGGCGGGGGCTTTACTGGCTCTTGGAAAGAGAACACAGACTTGTAGGATTGGAAGATGAGGCTTGTGATTGGATGGAGAAAATGGACTCTGGTGGGAGGTAGCTGAAGGTTCAGCATGTGGAGAATGTTCAACTTTTCTACTTAGGGGACTGAGTGAGCCAGAGAAAGGCATTAGCTGCCTGTGTTTCTGGGCTCTCAGGTTTGACTCTAGCTTCTTTTGATGGATTGAATAGGGAATTATTTACCCAACTCCTCCTCTTCTACCCCATGCCTATATATTGAGCTCATATACTGACAGCTTGGTTCCCAGCTAATGACACTATTTTAGAAGGTGTTGCCTAGCTGTAGAAAGGAGACCACTGGATAGACCTTTGAAGGTTGCACTTGTTGCCTGGCCCTTTCTTCCCAACTCTGTCTGTTTCCTGGTTGTCATGAGGTGAACAACTGTGGAGCTTCTTAACTTTCTCTGCTTCATCTTAGGCTCAGAGATATGCAGGAAGCTGGCCATGAACTAAAACCTCCGAAACCATGAGCCAAGATGAATATTTATCCCCTTTAAAACATGTCTATTGAACTGGCCATGGTGGTGCATGCATGCAGTACCAATACTCGGGAGGTTGAAGTGAGAGAATGGGAAGTTCAAAGTCATCCTCAGCTATATAGTGAGTTCAAGCCAAGCTAGGCTTCATGTAACCCTGTCTCTAAATAAGCAATAAACGTAAAAAATGGTACCTCTCCTGTATTCGTCACAGCAATGAGAGGTCTGGCCAACACAATGTCCCACACTCTGTCAGCACAGAAATATACCAACAGCAGAGAAAAAGATCAATTCCTTGGTAGCCAATTTCTGCACCCGCTCTAGGCTGGGATCTCTCAGGATATTGGCATGTTCTCAACCATGATGGTGGCAAGCTAATGTCCTTGTGTGTCCTGTCCTATGATCTGATGCCGTAGACACATTCCTGTTTATGGTAATGGGCAGTCCTCTCCCTGGACTGTGATCTGGCAGCCACTGACATGTTGTTATCCTTAATAACAGAAAGCAGGGCTGGGGAGTGGAGTCTGAGCTTGTCTTGTGTTTTGCTTTCTCAGGACATTGGTACATCCATGTCCACACTAATGGAAAGCTGATGTTCTTGTGTGTCCCAAACTGGGCTCTGTTAGCCATTGGCACCTTCTTGTCTGTGGTAATGAAAACCCAATGTCTCTCTGTGTCCAGGGCTGTGATCTGGTGCCAGTGGCATCTTCATGTCCATGGTAACAGAAGGTGGAGCTCCATGCTTGCCCTGGGCTATGACCTATCATTCATGGTTATTTTGTTGTCCTTGGTGATAGGTAGGCAATGTTCCATGTGTGTCCCGGGCTGATAGCCACCAGCTGCTGGCTCATTCCAGTCCATGGTGAGGGCAGACTGTGTTGTGCATTTGCCTAAGTCTAAGGTCCCATGCCTCTGAAGGTAAAAGGGAGGCATGCTCTATGCTGAGATGCCAGTGTTTGCTTCACGTCTAATCCTGATTAGTAAATAAAGCCTCCTGAAATAAGCACCCTAATGTGCGAGTCAGAACATTCATCTGACTTACTTCGAGGACTGAGTAGTGCGCCCGCCCGTCTCTCTGGTGAGGATTAGCACTTTGTAAGCAGGTGTGAGCCTGTCAGGACAAAGCAACACAATAATGTGTCCCTTCTCTGGCAGGAGCAGAGAAAAGTGGGGCCAGACTGTCTCCCTGAGAACAGGAGGGAGGCTTTGGGCTAGCACTTACAGGGAGTGCTGTGAGTGAGAAGCCATCAGTGTCACCCAAAGGACATCCTGGGACTGCAGGATGGACAGCTCTCGTCACCCAGGGAAGATATCATAGGCCTGAGGAACAGAGAGAAGATAAGCTGATTGGCTGAGCTCACAATCTCTAGAAACATAGGAAGTTTTTTTTTTATTTTATTGTTTTTTAAATGTGTGTGCACATATGCATGTGTGTGCATGTATGTATGTGGAGGTCAGAGGTTAACCTCAGGAAACACCCACATTATTATTATTATTATTATTATTATTATTATTATTATTATTATTATTATTATTGAGACAGTCATTGACTGAACTGAGAGCTTACAAATTCACCCAGTCCCAGGGTTCTGCATGTCTTCACCTCTCCAGCACTGGGGTTGCAAGCCACCATTGACATGCCTAAGGTGTGTGTGTGTATGTGTGTGTGTGTGTGTGTGTGTGTGTGTGTGTGTGTGTTGGGTGTACTGCAAGGATTCTTCCTATATAGATACTTTGGTTAAAAGATACACAACATGATTCACAAGTCACGTTGGCTATAGCAACATGGATCAATAGAGATTTCGAGGGCAGAGGAGGAGGGGATGTGCTGACATTCCTGTTTATTGCCCAGTCATTGCCACGAAGGTCCTTGCTAGTGTGCAGGTCCAGGAACTGTCTCATCTTGTCCTGTAGTGTTGAGTGTGCTGTTCCTGGCTAATTTCACAATCATATCTCCCAGAGCTGGGGCTGTGGTGTGAGGAGGATACCAATGCTATTAACCCTCCACTGGGGATAACTCTGGAATCTGTTTGTATGGAGATGTGGTAGTTAGCATTTGCCACTGTGGTCCCTAACTTTGTGTACATGGTGCTGGTCGCTGCCTTCCCTGTTGTTCATTTATTGAGCCCATGCCTGGAGCACTGGCATCTGTGGCTCCCTCGAAGATTATTCCTGAACTTTGATAGTGTAGTTACCAGTCCAGATCACACCCAGAGGATCCAGGAAAGAGTGAGCCATCATTCGTTTTTCTGCTTATGTTAAGTTCATTAGTTGGAACTTTCTAGCATACGGGAGAGTGATACATCTTCCTGCTGTCTCTTTCTTGTGGTCCTTAGGATGCCACCACTGTCCTCCTAGAATGTGTCCCCATCTAAGGCTGAGCACGCCCTTGCCACCCACACACCAACAACAGTAGCTTGAGCAGAATGAGAGACACCCCCACACACATTGTTAGCGGTCTAACCTTCTGCAGCCCAGCCTGATGATGGTGCCCACTATCCCTTGGAGCCAAAGAGGACACAGGGAGAGGTAGTGGTATTGTTTTACAGTAGCTCTGAAAGCTCCCTTGGCAGATGGATGCAACCAGTGTAGGGGCGACTACCCTGGAGCCAAGGGCAGGGGAGTACAAAGGACATGTGCTAGCTGCTATCAGTCTGTGTCTACATGGCAGAGCCTGGAGATGGCGCTGACATGGGAACAGAGATGGAGAGCTGGTGTTCTCATGTATGGTACACAGACGTATCCTCTATTCAAGGCTTGGGCAACTGTAGCCTAGCATCCTGAACTCATTCTGTACCTATTGCAAGCAGGAGTCATCAAAATCCTGTGTCAGCACCTCCTGGTAGCCCAGTCCCACCCATGGTCATGAAAGAAGCACCCTCTGGTCATTAGGAGCAGCTTACTTATAATGCTGCTTGCTCTGGATTTGGGGCCAGTTTCATAGTCACGAGCTCTCTTGAAATTGGGGATCACATGCAGGCAATTAATTTTTTCTGGAGAACACAAACAAATGTCTGCTCAGCCTGGAGAGGGTGCTAATGTCCAAAGTCCCAGTTCCTCCCAAGTCAAGTTTGCCTAAGCAGTTAATTTATTGGGCTGAGTTACAGGAACATGGGGAGGAGGTTCCTTCTAGGAGTGTAGGTGACCCCAAACATCTGTGTCACCACAAAGCCCCACCCCGTTATTGATGATAGCAGCCTGAAGCTGCATCATGGAGTCCAGCCTTTAGTTAGTCTTCTACTTCCTGTTGACTCTGTCTCCCTCCTCTCCCCAAGACCACAGGCTCCCAGGAGGCTAGAGGGAGGGGTGGGTGGAGTTCTAGGTGAGGGTTTGGTGACTCTCTTCACCTTGTAGGGAATATTAGTAGTCAGACATATGATTATTAATGTGACTATTAATAATAATTGGCTATTGTTGTTTTGTAGCTATTACTGTGTTGGTCTGCTTATTTGGTTGCTGTGACTTTGGCCTAATGTTGTCTCTGCTTCATGGTGGCTGTGGTATGGTCATTTTATGTTGCAAGGAAAAAGCTGTACAGTAGAAGGGTAGATGGGCAGAGGAGAGGAGTTATGGGGCAGGTGAGGACCCTCTGCCTAAGATCACTGCTTTGCCTATATTGTTACTGGTGTGTGTGTGTGTGTGTGTGTGTGTGTGTGTGTGTGTGTGTGTCTGCATGTCTGTCTATTTCACAGTTTCTCACTGGCTTGGAGCTCACCAAATAGGCTGGGCTGGTTGGCTAGGCAGCCCTAGGGATCCACCTCCCCAGCACTGGGATTTATAAGTATAAACCTTATGTCTGGGGTTTTCAAATGTGTTTTGGGATCAGATTCAGGTGCTTATAGGATAAGCGCTTTATGACTGAAGTGTCTCTCTGACACTCTTGAAGAGGACTTTAGCTCATTTATAAAATTGGGCCTCTGCATGGGGGCCATGCTGTGTCATGGGTGTCCATGTGAGTAGTGGTGGGAGGGATGTAACCACCAAGGGCTTGCTCCTGGTACAACCTTTCATATCCTGGGACTTGCCTCTGTCTCCCAGTGTGATGTCTGGTGGCCTGCCCCCTGTGAGGGGCAAGATCCCATGCCACACCTATTCCAAAGAGCTGCCTCCCTGCATCTTCAACACTGTCTAGCGATGTGGGATATGCTCAAGCCTGCAATATTCTGGATGTGATGCTTTTGGTCAGATGACCAAGACTCTGCTCAGGGTCTCCAACTAGGCCCAGATGATCTGAAGAGAGCTTTGGTCCATGTGTATTGTTCTTCTCCCTCTAGGATGAAGAAGCACCCCAGTATCACCAGTGGGGACTCTGTAGTGCTTGGAGGTCCTGCGTTCTCACATTCTTCCTAGATCACCACATACCAGACAAGGACACACAATGGACAGCCTCTAAAGGCCCACAGAGCAGCCTGGCCCCAGCCCAGACAGCCTGGCCCTGACAGTCCAGTCTCTTCCCATAAATAAACCAGACGAGTTCTTCTGTCAGATGGCATGGCCTGGTTTTTGTTTTTGGGAGATCTGGACAAGAAGGGGCAGCAGACAGCCTTGGGTCCTGGCAGGACTGCCCGGCCGGAGAATGGCAGCTGGGCAGGCGGGCAGAGGACAGTTGGTGGTCAGCTTGCCCCGGATACCACAGAGGCCCCCAAGACCAGAGCAGGAAGGGTGGATCAGAAGGGAATTGGGCAGGGCACCAGGCTCTTGGGCATGTGTATGAGAGATGCCTTACAGAGAGATCCAAGCCTCAGAAACCTAGGGAAGTGACAGTCCATGGTGACAAATGGACTTTGAGAGCATGTCCAGACTTGGGTATCCTCGCTCACTTAATGCAGAAGGCATATCTACTCTGTATCTCAGAATTACCCTCTGAAAGGCTTCATTCTGTCTCTGGGGAGACTGAGGCTTACGGAGAGGGATGGCTGACCCCATGCCCCACAGTGGAATGGCAGACATGTTCCTGTATGTATGTATGTATGTATGTATGTATGTATGCAGAGAGCTGCAGGTTTGTGTATTTGCTCTTGCCTCTGTGGGACATGTCTCCTAGGCAGCACCTTTTCTCCTCATTTCTGTGGGCCCAGTACAGCATCCCCACCTCCTACTGGGACCTGGAGTACTCATCACCATTTTTTACATTAAGGAAATTATGGGCTGGGCACAAGGCTTCAACCTCCCTACCCATCAGCCAGCCTTTGCCCACCAACTGAACCACTGGGCCCTCTGTGCACACAGTCTTTCTGACCACGGGGCCCTCCTGGAGGAACCTACATGGGAGCAGCAGGGCCTGGCCACCTGCTCCCCACCCCCAACACTGAGCGCTTTTTCTGGTTCCACCATTTAGAGACGGGATCCTGTGTAGGACAAACTGTCTCTAAAGGTATAAGCCATGGCTTCCAGCAGCTATGTGGACTCTGCCTTGAGATCACTTGGAAAATTCTGTGGTGTATGAATATGTAGAAAATGTCTTCACAGGAGCCCTTATCTTAGGCTAGAACAAAGAAGTAGGCTTCAGACACGAAAATGACCTTTGGCTAGGATAGGGAAGTAGGCTCAGATACTTTGGCCATCCTGATAAGCCTTTAGAAACAGTGATCACGGGAGTGTTTAATGCCTTGCTTTTTCTTTGACTATTTGCATCTATTGTATTGCTAGTTCCTCAACCTAGAACTGACCTTAATACATGCATGTAATCAAAATGGTATAAAAGCATAAAGGAAGAGGAGGTATAGGATAGGGGGTTCTAGGGAGGGGAGATGGGGAAAGGGAATGACATCTGTATTGTAAATAAATAAAATATCCAATTTAAAAAAAGTAATAAATGAGTTGCATTAGAAAAAAAGAAGAAGAAGGTGGATGATGACACTTTGGCTCCATTTCCTGGACATCTCTATGCTGGTTTGGGGGTACTTCGACTCCTATAATCCTTGCTGTAAACCTTGCTGAGTCCTCCAAATAGCGTACATGTAGGGAATGTGTTGGCACATTTACACAAAGGCCCATGCGAGCCCAGCCCACTGACCAGACTATGCAGCGCAGGGTCAGACATATTTTGTCCTCCAGGATACAGTCAGAAAAAAAGCTTGTACAGGCCTTCAGAGAAGTAGGTGATGGCCACACAGAGATTTTTGGATTGAACCAGCATGGGCTGCCCCAGCCAAGTGTCAGCCCAGAGAAGGGCCTATGGAACTGTCCTGTGCATGTTTCTGTACCCTGCATCTCAAGGCCATGGTCTGCTGTGGCCCCACTGGTGAAATGTGATCATTCAGAAGGAAAATTTGCACTCTTTGATAGTGTGGCAAATGTTCCCGTTGCGAGGCTCATTTTTCTTCTTTAGTGTCGGGCGCTCCGTTATTTATGTGAATGTTAATTTGCAACTGGGGACATTCCCCGACGTGGTCCTCATGCTGATGGAGACTTGGGAAATGTCAGCAGAAACATCTGGCAGGAACAAGTGTCAGCTCTTGTGATGGATCCTCAGGCCTGTTGTGGTCCCAGTGACTGGGCCTGACCTGCTGACCTCTCTGTCCTGGCTGGGGCTGGCAGTCTGGCTGTTCTTCCTGTAGGTGTCTGTCCCTGGCTCTGAGCTGTGGAGATGAGGGAGCTGGCTTGGTAGTGCCCTAATCGGCGTCTCTTATCCCATTCTCTGTCTTCTCTTTCTGTCCTTACCCATTCACACCCCTCTCTTTTCTTTCTCTCTTTTTTTAAAGTTATCTGTTTGATATTTATGCCCTTTATAAAAAGTTCAAAACTAGAACATAGGGCCAGGGAGATAACCCAGTGGGTACAGCATTTGTCCCACAATCACAAATTCCTGAGTTTGAGTCCTCAAGATCCACGTAAAACTGGATGTGCTAGCTCACACCTGTAATCGCAGAGCTCCTACAGTGAGATTGGAGACAACGGGATGTCCAGAAGCTCATGGGCACACACAGCAATGAACTGTAAGAGAATAAACAAGGTGGAAGGTAAGGGCCAAGATCTAAGGGTACACCACTGTGTGTGTGTGTGTTTTTGTGTGTGTGTGTGTGTGTGCATTTACACAGACCAATATGCATACATGTGTAAGGTGTACACATGTGTAAGGTGCACACACACAGACACACACAGACACACACACACAGACACACACACACACAGACACACACAGACACACACACACAGACACACACACCTGGGGTGGGAGGAGAGAGCTTACAAAAATAAAATAAAAAAAAAATCAAGAAACTCACCTCAAGCCTTAACACTACTACTTTCTAGTGCCCAAGCAGGTCCACATCACTGTTACTGTAATTTTAGTGAGAACTGGCTATTTTGTGAGGGTGTTCTAAGTACTCCAAACATGACATCTCCATTTACCCTCACTTAACTGTGTAAATTGACCCTATTTCTCTCCAACACCACTGAGGCTGAGAGGCTTCACAGTCAGCCAGGGATGAGGCCAGAGCGAGCAGAGGCCGCATTCTCTGTTGTCAGCTGCACGGGTATTAGGTATGGCGCTGGATGGGACTTTACTCTGCACAGACAGGAGCTGCCTTCTCCGACACCCACGGGTCACAGACATTTGTTTCTGTAACGCCCAGTAATTTGGAGGGTTTGTGTTAGTTTACTACTGTTGATTTTTGTGACTTTAAAAAAATATTTACTTCATTTTTGAGATGTAGACTCCTGTAGCCCAGGCTGGCTTTGAGTTCTCTATAGCTGAGGATGGCCTTGAACTCATGATCCTTCTGCCTCTATCTCCCAAATGCTGGGATTACAGGCTTATAGCACCATACCAATCTTACTTTTCCATTCTTTTAAATAAACATATATTTATTGACATTAGTAACTTTCTGCTCGCTGTAAACTCATCCATGGGAGATGGAAGCATCAAGATGTTTCTCTCTGCTCTCCTGTATCCATCCCTTCTTTGTTTTCGTGGGATTTTCATTTTTGGGGGTGGGCACATCCCACTCCTTTCACTTATTACATTAACTAAAGATGAACGATTTTTATGTTCCATGGCTTTCCTTTCCAGACTTCTGGTCGTGCAGTCCTAATCACCACAGTGACACAGGCGTAGGGATTAGCTCCTGTCCCTTGATCCCATGGTTTTCCCTTTCAGAGAATTGATATTGAGAGACTAGAGAGAGGGCTTAGGGGTGAAGAGCATTTCCTGCTCTTCCAGAGAACTGGACCAGCTCCCAGCACCCAGGTCAGGTGTCTCACAGCCACCTGTCACTCCAGCTCCAGAGGATCCAGTGCCTTCTTCTTAGACATCTGCAGCCATGCACACGTACACAGGAGACAGACAGACAGGCAGGCAGGCAGACAGACAGACAGGCAGGCAGGCACGCATGCACACATGCACAAACGCACGCACGTGTGCGTGCACACACACACGAAATCTTGTCTGGGCTTCATAAAATAGAAGTGACCAGTGGAGACTTTGGAAAAACCTTACAGCAACCAAGGAGAAACAAGTTCCTTGTGTCCCACAGTCCAAGGCTCTCACTTGTACAAGGTTTCACACTCAGATGGGAGAGGAAGGACACCCGCCTGAAAGCCTAGCTTTCTAAACTGGAAACAGCCCAAATGTCCGTTATGCAGTGGATGGACACATAAACTCTAACGCACACATGCAGCAGAATTATTGTCTGGCTGTAAAAAAGGAATGAAACACTGATTATTCTACAATATGAGTCGACCTTACAAATGTCATACAAAGTGAGAGAGTGTATCCATAAACTCATATTGTACAGCTTCGTTTTGGGGAAATATCCAAAATAAGAGCATTCATAGATGCAGAAAGTAGACTAGTGGTTGCCAAGGTAACTAAAGGCTGATGGGGTAAGAGAGATTGGGGTGAGGGCAGTGGAATGACTGCCAGCACATGTGGACTCCTTTGGGGTGAGGGCGAGGTGCTGGTGTTGATAGCAGAAATGGCTTATTTGCACACATTCAATATTCTGTTTAAATGCATGAGTTGCGTGATTTGTGAATTGGAGTTCCATAAAGCTGTCATGATAAACAGTATTGGAACCTACATGAAGTTATTCTCTTTACACTTGTGCATTAAGCTTTCTGTTTAAGTCAGGGGAGTCTCATTTAGCGTGGATGAAAAGTTAACACAGCTCTGATATTTACTGTGTGTGTGTGTGTTGTGTGTGTGTGTGTGTGTGTGTGTGTGTGTGTGTGTGCGCGCGCGCGCGTGCGCTGGTGCCCAGGCCTATGTCTGTGTGTGCACAGAAGCCAGAGGAAGACTTGGGGTGTCCTGCTCTTTGCTTTATCCCTTTGAGTTTCTCACTGAGCCCAGGGCTCATCTGGTGGTTACAAAATTCCATTTATCCATCTCTCTAGGGACACAGAGATGTACACAGCCACTCCTAGCTTTTTATGTAAGTTCTCAGGATTAGAACTCAGGTCCTCAAGCTGAGCCACCTCCCCAGTCAATAAAATCTCTCTCCTTCTCCCTCCCTCTCCCTCTCTCCCTCTCGCTTTCCCTCCCTCCCTCCGGCTCCTTCTCCCTCCACCCTCCCTCCCTCCCTTCTTCCCTCCCTCTCCCCTCCTTCCCTCTCTCCCTTCCTCTGTCTCCCTCTCCCTCCTTCCCTCTGTCTCCTTCTCCCTCCTCTTCCTCTCCCTCCCTCTCTCCCTCCCTCCCTCCTTCCCTCCCTCTCCCCTCCTTCCCTCTCTCCCTTCCTCTGTCTCCCTCTCCCTCCTTCCCTCTGTCTCCTTCTCCCTCCTCTTCCTCTCCCTCCCTCTCTCCCTCCCTCCCTCTGTCTCCCTCTCCCTTCCTCTGTCTCCTTCTCCCTCCTCTTCCTCTTCCTCCCTCCCTTCCTTCCTTCCCTCCCTTTCTTCCCTCCCTCTCTCTCCCTCTCCCTCTCCCTTTCTCTCCCTCTTACTCTCCCTCTATCTCCCCCTCCCTTCCTCCCTCCCTCTGTCTCCTCCCTTCTCTCCCTCCCTCCCTTCCTCCCCCCTCCCTCCCTTCCTTCCCTCCCTCTCTTTCTCTCCCTTTCCCTCTTTCCCTCTTCCTCTCCCTCTATCTCCCTCTTCCTCCTCTCCCCCTCCCTCCTCCCCCCTCTCCCTCTTCCCACCCCCTCTCCCTCTCCCTCTTCCCTCTCCTAAGTGGCAATAACAATTTAGACTTCAGGTCTTAGTAGATAATGGTATTTGGCTGGAATTTAATAAAATTGGCTAAGACAGAGATCACAGTGATGCTGAGGAGAGGCTGTACTCGATGACCCCCTTGCTTATCCATACTGGTTCTCCTCAGGGCGGGAGAAGCAGGCCTAAGGCTCAGCTTGCCTATTCCCTGAAATTTGTATTTGTGGCTTAACTTCTTGGAGCCTGAGAGGGCTCTATAAATGAGGCATTCTGCCTGCTTGTGGGATTCCAGTGGCATCTGAATTTCCATCACCATGTCTGGCTCACAGAGGTCCCTTCAGTGATACCAAGTGCCTTGGGAATGGGGGGCACTGCCACTAGCATTGAGGTACAAAAGAAGGCCAAGTGTAGAGGGGCAGAGGGAGTGGCTGCCGGGTTCTGTTGGGAAGCCTTGTACCCCTGGGATGAACTTAGCCTTCTCACAGGCAGTAGGAACGTTGGGAATGGTTCTGGATTTCAGTCTGCTAGTTTCCTGTGCACTCTCTCCATTCCTCCTGGAGCTGGGCTTGGTCCTGTTGGGCTCACAGAGTGATACAGGCACCTAGTTCAGGGGTCACTGGCCTGGCCCCTCACTTTGCAGAAGAGATGAAAGGCATGATCCATGACAGGTGTTTGGGACTGGTCACCTGGTTCTATCTCCAGCTCTCTCTGCTCGAGGCTCTCTCCACATGGCCCTTCAAAGCAGCGTGCATCCAGTTGGGCACTAGATGAAGTGCTGGGAGGCTTATGACTTTTGTAGCTTCTTTATCTGAGTCACAGAAACTGACTAGGCCAGTTTAGGTCAATAGAAGAGTAAAAGTCCCATAGGACGTGAGTTAGGTCCAGAGAGGGAACAATGTCTGACTGTCTTCAGGGCTCTGTGGAGGTCAGGCAGCCCTGTCTGAGTCTCTCCACTCCAATCAACCCTGGGAAGCTCAGGTCCAGCCATAGCTCCTCACTTCCTGGGAAGACAGAGACATGAACAGGATTTGCTCCACTGGAAGGAGAGTGGCTGGCATTTGACAAGGACTAGTGTACCCGTTTACTCCGAATGCTCAGGGTGGGCCAGCGAGAGGGCTCAGCCAGTGCTTGCTGCACAAGCCTGATGAGCTGGGTTTAATCCCTTGAACTGACTCCACAAAGTTGTCCTCTGGCCCGTGCATGTGTATTGTGGCACATACACATCCCTCAAACAAACCAACCGATGACAAACAAATACATTTTTTTTTAAATGCTAAGAGATCTGGGCAAGCATGGGCCCAAGTACAAGGACAAGGATGCTCTACAGATAGACCTTTTCAGAAGGGGTAGGTAGCTCCAGAAGGCACAAAGCAGGAGCTGTTAGAGGTATACAGGAGGGGGTGAGGGGAGTTAAATGTCTCTGATCCCACGGATTGTGCTTGCCCACCCCTCTGTCACTTCTGCACAGTGCTGGCCCACTCCTTGACTCCCCACAGCTGTCACCTATTCAAAAAAAGGGGGGAGATCGATATGCAAAAACGCTGCCTATGAGGCAGAGCTAGACCAAGTCCTCTGTGGTTTCAAGAGAGTGACTCAAAAGGATGCAACCCTGTTATAATTTGAACAGGAACATTTCTCAGGAGCCCACAGGTTAAGTGCTGAACCTCAGTCAGTGGTGTTAGTTTGGAAGGTTCTGGAAATTTTGGAAGGGGACTGCCTGGAAGTGCGCCTCTGGAGGCTTTACTTGGTCCTCAGCTCCTTCCTTACTCTTTGTTTTCTGTCCCCTTCCAGTTGAGAGTGCTCCCCTGCCTCATACTCCTGCCAACATGAGGCTTTATGTAAACACATAGGGACAAGCAGTATGCATTGAAGCATCCAGAACCGTGAGCTAAAATAGGTCTTTTCTCCCTTGAAGTTGCTCTCTAAGGTAATTTGATCAAAATTTTGTGACTAGTCAGGGACGTCTGTCTCCCATAAAAACCCCCAGGGTTGCTCTGCTCTTACCCCAGACTCTGAGAGGGCAAGCTGTGTTAGACTGAGCAGGCTTTGTCAAGAGGTGCCCCAGGAGTGGCAGGTCTGATCTGTGTGCTGCTCCCTCTGTATGAGTGTAGGGGAGTGGCGGGTGCAGTTGGCCAGTGTGCCAACGGGCCAGTGTGCATAGTTGTGTGTATATGTGAAGGTTAAAGCAGGACATCAAGTGAGCTCTTGAGAGCACCTGTTCCCTCCTCCTCAATCCTGGGAATACAGGATTAGAACTCAGGATGTCATGCTTGCAGAGCGAGCACTCCTATCTACTAAGTTGTATCCCAGTTGTTCTCTCTTGTCAGCAAGACAACTCAGATAAACACATGACGGCCTTTACGCTGGAAGCTGAAGAAATGAGTTTAAGGCACAGACCCGGTTGCATTTATGCATGCCTAGGAGGCACCTGCAGCCTCTGGCTCCCATTCGGGGAGATGCTGAGGGCAAGCAGCCAGCTTTATCAATGCAAGTAAGATGCCCACATGTGTGTCCTATGACATCCCAGCTTCGAACATGTCAGAATTTTAAACGCTTTAGAGTTCAAAATAGCAGAGCATAGTCTTTGGATTGTGATACATTTTTAACTTTGAATTTCCATCACCAGTGACTGGTTCACCATCCATCACATAGCAAAGGAGTTGGACATAGAGGAAAGGAGGTCAGGTCGAATTGTGTAACTTGCTGAGATCTGAACACTGGCAACTTGGCTTGGTGTTCCAAGTATGGCTGGACTTAGGGAACTTGCAGTGTCACTGAAGCATGGGACTGAGTCCTTTCTGGAAGCTTGTTTTTGCCCCAGAGTAGAAAGCCTGGTTAGGTTTGACCAACAATCATGGCCTTGCTGAATGAGAATTGGGGCCAGGGTACTAGGCCTTCTGCAGGACACCAGGCTGGACAGACATGGAATAGGACATAGCAGACTCCCAGAAGAGAGCTTCTCAGGCTGGCGTGCTTGAGAGATCTTTTAAATATTTATTGAGTTGGGAGATGGAACGGATTTTTATTAATAAAAATTACATGTAAAAACAGATGCACTTGCCACTGGCAGCAGGAAATCAAAGTCGGGGGAGGGGAATTTAAAAATTAGCTCATAGTGTGGGCCTTGTTCTCTTGTCAATCTTCTGCTACAGGATTTTAGACAGCTGCCTCTGGGGTTCATACTAAGCTGTCGATCCTCTGACGATCTGTGGGATGAGCCCCTTGTATGGTGTTATTCAGGTCAGTGGAGGATGGTCAGTTGATGACCTCAGGCTGATCCGTGAGTAGCCTCAGGCTGATCACATGTTAGTTTGGCCCTTGTTTTGGAGGTTGTAGGCCTTCAAGTTCAAGATGGTTAGTGTTTTAATTACTTGCATCCTTGCTGTAACAAAACACCTGACCAAATCAACTTAAGTAAAGAAAGGTCTGTTTTGACTCACAGTTTGAGGGTACAGTCCATCATGGCAGGAAAGCCTTGGCAGAAGGAGCCTGAGGCAGCTGGTCCTCAAGTCACCACAGGGCATCGTATCTGCACAGTGGTGTCCTCAGTCAGGGAGCAGAGAACAATGAGCGCACTCAGCTTTTTCTCCTTTGCACTCGGGCCAGGACTCCAGTGTGAGACATGGTGGCACCCACGTTTGAGGTGGGTCTGCCTGTATCAATTAACCTAATCTAGATAACTCCCCAACAGACCAGCATAAAGATTCATTTCCATGGTAGTTCTAAATCCCATCAAGTTGACAAGATCAGTTATCACCATCAACCTCTTGTCTTGGGTGGTCATCTATCCCTAGAGATTGTCATCTGTTGGTCTTCAGGATTATAATGAGCCATTGATCTTGGGTGGTCATTCATTGGTCATGGGGATGGTAATCCTTTGTCATCAGGTGGAGTCTTGCATTGGTGTTGGAATGGCCACCCATTGGTCTTGGAAACACTTTCCCATTGTGTTCACACATTAGTCTTAGAGATGGTCATTCGTTGACTTAGGAAATGGTCATTCGTTGACTTTGGAAATAAGTAACCACTTACCTTGTGAATGACCATGGTGCCCAAGTGACAGTCTCCCAGTGATCATCCACTAGTTTTGGGAGGGGTGGGTAAGTGCCACACAGGTTCATCAATATGATATATGTGTGCATTTCATGGTACCCAACAGAGATGATTTGTAGGACCCCAGTAGTTAAGGAACATGTCAAATACCTCCATCCAAGATCACTGTCAAGTTGCGGTCTCTGGTCCCATAATAAAACCTTAGCAAACTGATTTTACACTTCATACTTAGATTTATTTCTGCGTCCCCTCTACCCTGTATGTCTAGCTGTCTGACCTTAGGCCAGATGGCAATGCTCCCAGGGTCTCCAGTTCCTTGGTTGGTAAGTGGATCAGTTGCATTTCCCTTGCACAATTGCTGAAGGAGCATGTGAACCCAGGGACATGCCCAGAACCAGGTCACCCAGGATTCCCATGGCCTTCATGTAGATAACTGTTGGGTTCTGGTCTCTTGATCATGACAACAAGTGGACAGTGTACCTCACTTCATCCTTGTGACCTTCCACTAAGAGTCTTGTTGAAAAAGAGAGTCTGACCTATGATATGAAGGGAGACCCCGGGCAGTGGTGGCACACGCCTTTAATCCCAGCCCTTGGGAGGCAGAGGCAGGTGGATTTCTGAGTTCAAGGTCAGCCTGTTCTACAGAATGAAGGGAGACCCCAACCTGTCTTTTGATATCCACCAGCCAAACATGGCTACTCCTCAGCAGGTCAGGCATGGTCCTCAGGGCCCAGGGCTGCACTACACATGTCTCCCAGCCTGGGATACAAGAATCTTTCCAGAAGTGAAGGCTACTCTATGGGGATACAATGCCCTAGTGTTCCTTTCTTATTGCTTCAATAGGATTCATCTTTCTTAGGATTTTACCTGCGAGAAACCTCTCCCAGGAGGCCCAAGCTCTGATTCCCAGACTCTGTGTCCTTGGAAGGCCTCTTAATCCTCTGAGCTTTAGTCTTCTCACTGGAAAGCAAGCAGTACAGATGAAATACTTGACACATCAACAATGTGTGCCCTGGTTCTAAGGATATCCCAGGCCTCATGTGCTTCCATAATAATTGCGGTAGGGGAGGAATGACAGATCTACCCCACTTACAGTTGAGGAACTAGAGACCTAGAGAGATTTGGCATCCTGTTTGAAGTTATCCATCCAGGAAAAAGGTACTAGGAACCCAGTAAGCCAGACTCCCAGATTAGCTTGTTCTCTCTTAACCCCACAGGGGTTGATTCCCATGCTCATTCAAAGGCTTCTATTAATAAAGATGGGTTTGAGATGCCTGTCTCCTCTAAAACCACATACACAGGAACTATCCATGGAAGGAACTCTTGCTGTTGTAAATATTCTTGGCATGCACCAGTGGATGGGGACTGCCCCCCCTGTCCTTACCACCATGAGTCTCTCATAGGACATGTCCTGATGCTTACAGGTCAACTGTCCACTCAGCCTGTAAGCATTTTCTCTGACCTTCCATCAGGGCTTGTAGTGCCCTGGGACCCATGAGTCATAACTGTGGGAGCCTGAAGAGTTCCCACCAAACCCTCACCCCTCACAGTCCGTTGGCTTCATACCACTTCTGTGGCCTCCTGGCTTTCCTCCCTGCCACGTACTCGGGGATCCCTGAGGGTCCTCTGCTTTTCCTCTTTTATGTCTTTCAGAATGACTCCTCTTCTTCGCCAGGCCACCCCCTTGGCCCTAGTATTTCCTAATGCTGCTGCTGCTGTAACAAATGACTTGAAAAGATCAAAACTCATTCTCTCTCAGTTCTGGCGGCTGAAGTCTATAGTTAGCATGGCCTGCTTAAGCTCCAGGTGTCTGCAGGGCTGACCATTCCCCTCTTCCACTTCTGTATGGCTGTTGACATTCCTTGTAGCTGCAACGCGTAGACCTTTCTCCAGGGTCACTCTGCCTTTCCTCTTCTGTGTCCTATCTTCCTTCCTCTGACTCCTCTTACCCGATGGGAGGCTTGAGGTAGGGCTGCACTGATCATCCGGGCAATCTCCCAAGCCGAAGAGCCTCAGCCTAGTCCCATCTAGAGTCCCCATCCCTTCATATGTGCTACTTTGTGATAAGGACCTGGATGGATGGGGTAGGAGGACTTTTTAATCAACTTCAGACCTGGAAGTACTTCTGGCCCTGACATCTCTCTCCTAGTAGAATCAGATCTGTTCCCAAGTCTTGTACCAAATTTGACTTCCTCATTTTCTGGGAATCTACATACCTCATCCAGACCTTGCTCTCAGACCCCCAGGCACCTGAAGCTTGCTCTCAGCTCTCCTTACCCTCTTACATTCTTCTAGTCTATTTTGTTCACAGCAGCTGTGAGTCACATGAAGGGGAGGTCTGCACTGCCCAGAAACTTGCAGGCTGCGCTGACTATCCTCCCCACAGAAACCTACTCTGAATTACATGCTATGAGCTTTACCCCAGGTTCCCAACCACCCAAACGGTGAGCTTGTTCCGTTGATGGTGGTCCCCCTCTCTCTAGGCCTTTCTATGTGCTGTTTCCCTCACCTACACATGGCCCTCCTGTCCAACTTTTCTGGCTAATAGGAAGGGTGGGGCAGATTTTGGCTAGACACTATCCTTGTTTCTTGAGTCTGGGCTTGATGCTATCCTCTGCATAGCTGACTCTTCCACCAGCTCTTGCCTGTGATGGAACTACTCTTCCCCAGTGAACATTACCCTCTGATACCCAGGCTCTTCCAAGGTGAAGGCAGCAGATGCATCTAGCATCCTACACTAGACTCACAATGATGACAAATGATTAGCAAGCGCCACCAGAGTGTCAACTGCACCTCTATCTGCAAAGCTCTTAGTTGGCAACAGCACAGGCTCCACAGAGCACCCTGAGGTCAGGGAGAAGGAGGCTGGCCTATACAGCTACTCTGTCCTTCTTAGTCAGGGAGATGATGTGACAGATGCCATTTGGGTTATTTGAGGGAGTGATGAGTAGTTTCTGAACATCTGGATGGGTGATGCCAAGGGCCGGACAGAGAACCCCAGGCAGTACTAGCTAAGTTCAAGCAACAGAACCACCAGCCCTTTTGATTGTCTGGGAGAACCCGAAGCTCTGTCGTTGGTGTGGATTCCACTGCTTTTAAATCTGAAAAACAGCGGAATAAGCTGTGCAAATCTCAGTTGGGTCGTCATTGGGTGATGAGGAGGAATTGCATGCCCAGGCTGGACAGTGTGAACTGGAGTGGTTGTGATGTCGGTGAGCTCCAGTGGCACCAGGTGCCGGGATCAGAGAGAGGATCTTTGGGAGGCTCTGGGCCTGATGCGACAGAGAGAATAGGGGTTTATTACCAGGTGGCCCAGGTGGGAGGTGGGAGCAGGGACTCCTACACTAGTGTATGGCAAGTTTAGGGGTCAATGGCTCAGCTGTGTCCACACACAACCTTGTGACCATTGTGAGGCTCGGAACAGGTGAAGGCTAAAGAGCCTGGAGTGACACAGAACACACCTGAATGCAGACAGACAGGTCTGGCCGAAAGCCCCAGACAGCCAATGCTTGTTATAGAGTCTGGCTTTAGGGCAAAAGTGGACAGAGGGAGGGGAGAGGGTTGTGGCCAGCCACAGAGGTGTATGTCTGTCTGAGGTGTCTGTGGCTAAAAAGTATATAGTTTTATTTGGTCAGAGCTATGTTTTCCAAGAAAAGTTGTAGTTTCCTTTCCTTTAAGATTACATTTTGTAATTTTGGTTGTGAGCCATGTCTTTAGCTGGGCACTGGTGGCACACACTTTCAATCCCAGCACTTGGGAGACAGAGGCAGGATTGTCCATGAATTTGAGGCTAGTCGAGAGAGAGAGAGAGAGAGAGGGGGGGGGAGGGAGAGGGAGAGGGAGAGGGAGAGGGAGAGGGAGAGGGAGAGGGAGAGGGAGAGGGAGAGGGAGAGGGAGAGGGAGAGAGAGAGAGAGAGAGAGAGAGAGAGAGAGAGAGAGAGAGAGAGAGAGAGAGAGTTCCAGGACAGCCAGGGCTACAGAGAGAATCCCCTCTCTGTTTTATGTGGAGGTGTATTCTTAGTTGTGTGTAAGCAGGTATCTGTGGTGGATGTGACCATGCGAATGGGGTTTCCATGGAGAACAGAAGAAATCATCCTCTCCCCTGGGGCTGCAGCTCCTGGATGCTGTGAGAAGTCCTCCAAAATGAGTGCTGGGAACTGAACTTGGGACTCTGAAAGAGCAGGGGCAGTCTTAACCACTGAGCCATTTCTCCAGTTCCTGCAATTTGATTTTAAAAGGTGAAATCTTGTCATTTTAGTGGTTGGATTTACAGCATTAAAAAGTATTATTTGAAGATTTAGTGGTGGCTCACCTAGTTAAAAACACTTCTGTGCAAAGTACAAGAGCTTGACTTTAAATCTCCAGAATGCACAAACAGATCGGCGTGGTAGTGTGAGCATCTATAATCCTAGAATCCTATGGGAAAGTGGTAGGGGAAGACAGGAGAATCCCCAAAAGTTCATAGGCCAGCTATCCTGACAGTCTCAGTGGAAAGACAACAAAGAGACCCAGTTTAAACAGATGGGAAGCACTGGAGATTGTCCTTTGCCACACCAACATTTGTGCTGTGGCATGTTCTGGTGCTGCCACTCAAAAAAAAAAAAAAGAAGCTTGCCTAGGGTGTGGAAAGACTTGGGCTTTACTCTCCAGAATAGAGCATGGTAGCATACGTCTTTAATTTAGCACTCAAGGAGAGGCAGTAGGTTAGAAGTACAAGGTCAACCTAGGCTACATAGTCAATCTGAGAGTCCCCACTCCTCTCTCTCAAGAAGTCTTGTCTGGGCTGAACTAAACCTGTCTGTGGGTAGACTGAGTTCTTGGCTCATAGTTTTGACTTGCCTCTTAGAGCACCTCTGTTCCTAGAGGTGGCCTGTACTCGAGGCATCACTGTGTCCTCCTTGGTCCACACTGCAGCTCTACTTGAACTCCTTCTGGCTGTTCGTTCCATTTTGGGCTTTAGGAAGACTTTTCTGGAATGAGTATGGAGATGTGGGGTAGGGATGACAGAGGAGCTGAGTCTCTCTCCCAAGATGTCGCTCAGCACCTTTCTACTGCTCAGGCCTGCGAGTGGGGTCTGGGTAGATGAGGACTCCTCTGCTGTGTTTCCTAGCTATCAAGATGTTCCAGAGGGCAGTACTCCTCCCAGAGGGCCCTCCTTGCTCATCTTCCTCCTCTATCTGTTCATGGGAAGTCTGAACTTATATACTTTGGCTCTGCAGGCTGGTCTGATTCGGATGGAAGAGGAGGAGTTCTTCATTGAGCCTCTGGAGAAGGGGCAGGTGGATCAAGAGGCTGAACAAGGCCGAGTTCATGTGGTATATCGCCGACCGCCCACTCCCAAGCCCCCTCCTGTGGGCGGACCACAGGCTCTGGACACAGGTAAGACTTCTGCAGAAGGGTAGGCTAGGTGGGGAACATTGGATGTCTCCTGACTTTCTGTTCCTGGTTCCCAGGGAAACATCTGGGGAAACTCAGTCCCCCTCCTCAGGCCCGATTGGAGGCTAAAGCTGAGCCTCAGCCTTACTGCCTTAGTAAGAAGTCAGCTGCCTGCCAGGTTGGGTACATGGGGGTGCTAGGGTGTTGAGGCAGAGGCCTCCAATAGTGCTTACAGGTCTAGAGTCCTCACAGAGAGAAGAAAAGGCTGTCTATTAATCTGCCTTCTATGAATACTGGGGAAGAGGAGAGAGCTGTGTCAATACAGACAGCATCATGTGACCTCCAGACAGCCCATCTCAGCTCCTGTACTGCCACAGTCTCTATAATGGTGCCTGCTTCTATCCCAGAATGTCCCTGGTCACTCCGTAGAAAAGGCCCCAAGCATTCTTTCTGTACATCTCCCACCCCAGGACACACCTTGAAAAGACTCCAGCGTAGCCGCCACAACTTCAACATCTTCCACAGGAATTCATGGGGTCTTATCTTTTTCAATTTAGAATCACAGGGTGCTTTGGGTCCTGGAACATGGGAGGAGCTTCTTAGTGACCCGAGTGACTGACTGCACACCTGACCCTACAAGTCTTGCCCAGACAACCTGAATCTCCCCAGAGTTCTCTGGATTTGTGGTACTGGATTGTGCAAAGGCCCAGGTCAGGACCTGAAGCACTCTTGCAGGTCCCAGGGTCTCAGTATGTGGACGAGGCCTCCTTGCCTGGGCCTGGTGTTTGCCAGTCAGCTGGGCAGCTGGATGCTTAGCTCTCAGCCTTGAACCTGGACTCGAGCCTGAGAAAACCCATGAGAGGTGGCAGCAGCCATGGGCAGGGGGCCCAGAATGTCGGATCAGGCACATTCTCAGGCATCTCGTTAGTAGCCTGGATGTCCCTGACTGGCGAGGCTGTGATTTATTGAAATTGTCCCCCTACTCTAAGACAGGCCCAGCTCATTTATTTTGGTTCCCTCTCACACTCTGGTTTGACAGATCAATTGGGCACAGCCTGGCAGGGCACTGTTCTAATTTTAAGGCACCATGTCAGGTACCTCAGTAAACGAATTGTTCATTGGTACACCAGTGTTCCCTGGAGATAATCAATATTTCTAGCTGTCCCTTCTTCCCTGGTAATGAATAGCCGTCTACCTTAGCTGTCAAGCTGGGCTTCTGGGGGCTACCTGCTCCGCCTTCCCCAAGCCTTCACCTTACTCTCATCCTTTTGATTTCTGTATGAGAGTAACCCTGGAGGGCTGGAGGAAAAAAATGGGCACAAGAAGTACCCCAGACCTGGAGGAAGGTCTCCCCCTGGCCTTGTTCTCTGCTGCTTTTGGACAAAGTTGGTTTTTGTTTCCTTATAATAACTCACAGGGGTTAGAAAAGTCTGTTTCTCAGAGAGCTCAAGGCTGGCCACTTTGGCCTTGATATTACTTCCAGTAGGGCTGGCCTCTACTGGAAGAGTCTGGATGGTTCTGGCCTTATTCTTTCTACTCCTGGGCTCAGGCAGAGTGAGGTGGAGCTGGCACCGTGGAGCTGGCTGGGCGCCCTTGGCTGTATCTCCAAACCCAGATTCCGTATGAGGCTTATCTGCCTGCTCTAGAGCCCTTCCCCCAATGGTCTAGCTGGCTTGGGTTTGTTTTCTGGACTGTGTTTAACATTTTGGCATCTTCTGTTGAATCATCCCCCTGCCTCTCCATCCCATACACACACTCCCTAATGAGAACTTGGAACTGAGAACACAGGAGAGGAATTTCAAACTCAGAATCAGCCCAGAAACTACTGACCCCAGATGGTGCTGGATACAGCCAACTACCTAGGTCAGGATGAAGCTGAGCTGGAAGGTAGGGTGGATGGGGCTTGGCCATCAGTCATCAGAGGAGAAGAGCCTCTGTCCAAGGCTGAAGGCAAAGCAATAGTTTCAGGCTGCAAGCCCAGGCTCCCAAGCTGGGAGGAGCCCAGGCTCTGTGTGAGTGTAGGTGGGAGCTTTGGGCTGTAGCTTTAGATCACAGGACTGTACTCTGGGGGCTAAGCTTCCCTTCTGTGACTCCCTATCCAGTGTCAGCATGATGAGACCCTGTATCTCTTGAATGTGTCTGACTATTCCCAGATGACCCATGGCTAAGTTCGACTCACTGGCTGGAGGGGGTCCAGACAGTTTAGGCCAGAGCTGGGCCAAGGGCCTGGAGTGACCTCAGGCAGTTCAGCTTTCCATCAGCTTGGCCCCTGACAAGGCACAGAGTGGCAGTTGCGGGACCTATAAAATCTGTGTCCCATGGCTGGGTATAGCAAGCCAGCAGAGCTTAGTGGGCCCAGGACCCTAGGGGCTCACTACAAAGGCTTTGCTTGTTTATGTATAGGAGAGGCATGCTGGAAGCTTGACTACTCCTCCCCACCCCCATTAGGAGGTGGGGCTAGCTTGTGGAGTCTCTCTGCTCTCATCAGGGGACTCATGGAGTTGGTTGGGGTTCACAGGACTGAATTCATTCTTCTAAGTGCAGATTTTTATAAACTGAGCTCACTACACATGCTTCATCTCATTCACACAGCCTTTCTGCCTCTCCACTGTTGTGACTCATCCAAGGGGATTTGCGAGAAGATACTAGCACAATGCCAGTGAAAGTCACAAACCAAGTAAACCTCAGTTCCTACCTCATGTGTTTCACTGTAGCAACACATAGTAGACTCAGACACCAGGGGACTTAATTAGTCCAGATTATGTGTTGGTTATTATAATAAAATACTTGAGTTAGAGTAACTTTATAAAGAAAAGGATTTTACTTAGCTGACACTTTTGGAGACTGAAAGTCAAGATCAGGTGATCCCGTTGGTTGGGTCTCTGGAGAGTACTTGAAGGGCAGTGGCAGGGTTGCACACTGAAGTAAGAGATCACATCTTCAGGCAGGAAGCCAAAGAGTGATGCACGAAACCAAAGCAGAACATCTGGTGGGATCCTGATGGATCCAGGCTGGAGAAGGCCAACTGCCCAGGCTACAGTGAAGCTGGGCTGGAGGGTGGAGTAGATAGGGATCTTGTCATTGGAGGAGATTAAACTGTCCAAAGCTAGGCCCCAGTCCTGGGCTGTAAGCCCAAACTCTCCAGCGAGAGCTCAGGCTGCTATGAGTCTAACCCAAGACAACCACGGGATATGGGTTCAAGACATCCCAATGAGTATTGACAGGGCAGTGGAAATCAAGACTCCAGGGAAGAGAAAATCCATCTGTCAACAAAAATATGAGTTCTGGGTCCATCCTTGGACCTTGTTCCAGCTTCCAGCTGTTGTCTTTGTCTGGGGTTCTTGACTATGGAGCCGGCACTGGTGAGGACAACAGCTGAAGCCCTGGCTGGGCCAGAAGACCCACTCTGCACTTAGAATGGGGTGATCTTGGCATGTAACTCACCCTTTAGCATAAGACAGCTGTGGAGCCCTAGCTGGGTAGACACACATTATGTCATACTTTTGGGGACCAGAGGTCTCTGTCACTGAGCTGAAATGGAGATGTGGGCCAGGTCACACTGTCTCTGGAGACACTAGGAGGGAATGTGTTGGCTGTCTCTTCAGGTCCTTGGCTTGAGGGCATATCACTTCAGAGACCACCAGAATTCACCTCTCTGCCTGTGTATATGTCTCATCTCTCTTTGTCTCCTTTCCCTCTTGGAAGGTTGACTCCATTTATGTTTCCTCTGGGTGACCCAGGCTCACCTCCCCCACATCCAGATTCTTGATCTAATCACATCTGTCAACCGCTGTTCTGTCCTGGAAGGTGCCAGCAACAGGTCATAGGAGTCAGAACTCCGTATCTTTAGCAACTCCCTTTCAGCTACATGCAAATGAAATCTGAGCCAGATTAGCAGTGTGCAGCGCCCCAGTGAAGCACTCTGCATAGAAGCAACTTGGTCCAGGCTCAGGCAGATGTTGTCCAACATCTGGGAAGGCCAGACAGATGAGGCCACATACACAGAGCAGCTGGCCTTGCTGTCGGCATCGAAGGCTGTGTCTCCACTTGGGATTCTGTGAAAATCCCTGTGACATAGTCTAGGTATTGCATCTCTCTTTCAAACATAAAGAGCTGTCTGCACAGTGTCCTACTATCAAGACAAGAGCTGCAAATTCAGGGGCCTTCAATGAGACAGCAGCAAACAACATCCACTCTTGGCCTGGCTCCCTTCCCCCAGTCTTTCCCAGTGCTGTGGATTAAACTCAGGTCCTCACGTGTGCTAGGCAAGCATGCTACCCCTGAATCACACCTCTAATCTCTTTCCTTTACTTCCAGTATAAACACAGACGATAAAACATCTCTGTAAAGATAAAAGCAGCAGTATAGTTGTGGCAATGTGTGGTAGGCATGTGGTCCCCCCCTTGCCTCTGGGGGGGACCCCATTTGAAGTGGTGGGTCTCCTTTACTTCTTAGTCTCATGGATCTGGGGCAGCTGAATGTTTTAGGATCAAGAGAATTCAGATAATAATTTTTATGAGAACTCTCCGGTATTTTAAAACGTGGCTTCAATAATTTCGAAAAAAAAGCACAGTATGGACCCAATAAAACAGGCTCCTCCCATTGGCTGTGGCTTCTGAGATGCAGAGGCTGAAGCAGCTTTAGTCTTCCCCATTGGGTTTCTTCCCTAGGGTACCCCTGGCTATACCTTGGAATAGAAATGAGGCAGGTGGTTCCCGCCCTGGGGACCTGCTTCTGGGTTGCTGTGCCCTCAAGCCAAGCTGTACACACTGCCCCAGGGCTGAAAGAAGTCAGACAGTCCTGTGCCAGTGACCTTGGCTGCCACCTCCTCTTCAGAAGCAGCGGGTGCCAAGCTTCTGCCCGCTGCTGTCAGGCTTGGGTGTCCTCCCTGACGGGCAGAAGTGGCTCCACACCACGGGAGATGCTTTGCCCTGACGCTGCCAAGGCTGGCCTGCAGAGAGAGAGGATGAGGTACAGGCACCAACTGGCTCCTCCACGTGGCTGAGTGACCTGAGAAGTCTCTACCTGCTGGCTCACAGCCAGCCCTTCCCCTAGACAGGGAAGCCAACCCCTCCTGATAGATTTCATAGTATTACCTTTCCTTGAGTTCAGGTTGGAGTTTTCCAGGCTGCCGGGAGCCATGCAGGGTGAAGTGGCGGTGGGGTGGGAGGTGGGGCAGAGCTGATGCCCAGGGGCTTAGTGGGGTCTATGGCTACAGCTCACCTAGGATCTAAACATTGTTCTGTATGCAGTGGACAGCCATAAAAGGTCTCTTGAGACCTGACCAAGCATCCTGCATGTTGGCAAGCCTGCTCAGGCTGCAGTGTGCTGTAGGTTGGAGGTAGGGATGGGGGTGCTGTAGGGAGGAGGACGCCATGGGGGTGGGGTAGAACTGAGGAGTTGGGGGAATTGAGCAGAGGCTGTCTGGATAAGCTTCTGGATGGGAAGGGAGGTGTAGGGACTCCCAGGCAGGGAGATCACCAGGACTTGGTTCCATATACATGTAAGGTATAAGTAGAGGACTCACCACAGATGAGGTCTGGGTAGTGGGGACCATGGAAGGAGATTTGAGAGAACTGTGGGGAGTGGGGGGTTGCAGACTTGCTTGACAACCAGGTGAGGGAGCCATTCGGCCCTGCAGATAGATGTTCACACCACACTTAACCTTTTGTGGAGTTTGCAATAACACCACAAACCCAGTGGCTTAAAACAGCATAATGTAGTCTCCGAGAGCCGTGGGGGTCCGGAATTGGATGACGGGTCTTTGAGAGCTTTCCCCAGCCTCTCCCAGGATCTGCCTGGTGGCTGCCGGCCTCCCTCGGCTTGTGGCTGCATCATACTGATCTCCGTGACCACACTACTTCCTCCTCTTCTGCTGGAGACAAGTCTCCCTCTTTCTCACCATTATGAAGGCATTGTGATGACTTTCAGGGCCTTCTAACATAATTTTGGACAGTCTCCTCATCCCAAGGTGCTCAATCTAATCTCCTGTGGTAACAACAGTGGATTCTGGGGAATAAGTTGTGCACACCCTGGGGCCAATGATTCAAGCCACGTGCCTAAGTATTGAATCCTGGGGTTGCAGAGGAAGATAAAGCGAGGGCTCCAGCTGGACCTGGACTTAGGACTGAGGTCTAGCCTTGGCTCATATATCCATACCAGGACCCTTCTTAGTGTCTGACTGAATTTCTTGAACTTCTTACCGGAGCCCTGGGGTCCAGCTCTCTTGTGTGTTGACCCTTTTTCTTACATGCCCTGTCATGTCTGTGGTCAGCTTACAGCACTGGACTGGTACTCAGCACCCTCTCAATCCCCACCCCCGTTCCCACAGCCTGGGAACCCAAGGAAAGCACTGATTGTGAAACCTGAGGCAGCTGGCCTGTGCACAGGGAGGCGTACTTCAGAGCTGAGCACACCCTTGGCAGAGGCAGCCGTGTGCCTGTCCCAAGGGCTAGGCCCTTGGGAAAACTTTGGGAGATGCCAGGATGGTGACGTGGCCTCATGCTGGGAAGGGTGGGAGGAGGCTGGCTCTGGGAGAACCCGAGGCTGCACATTCCCTGAGGCCCTGAGTTGTCCAGGGCCAGAACTGTCAGCAGAGTTGGTGGGTCCCAGCCCCCTAGTCTGGCGGGCCTACTGGGTTGGGGTCTGTGGTGTGGGAGTACTGCCCTGTAGGTTCTTCTGAGGCTATAAAGGCAGTAGCCATGCATGGGACAGCTCAGGCCCCACCTCATCCCTCAATAGAGATAAGATGGGGGAGGGAAGAGTCAGTCTTCATAGTAGTCTATGCCTGGCACCCTGTCTGACTGGTGCTGGTAGTCCTGTGTGCTCGGTTGCTCTCTCCTGCCTCCGGTTCAGATTTAGTCATGCCTGTGCTTCAGAATCCACTCCAACACCATTCCTTCTATGAGTCAGTGGGATCTGGTTTAGGGTTAAAGACCACCAGGAGACAGTGGCCTGGGGAAGTCTTGGATTGTTGGTTTGGTTCTTGGATAAATGACCAATGTCATTTAGAGGATGACAATCTCAGTCCTGGCTTGGCTGTAGCCCCAACTCAGTTCTTAAGATGACTGGCATCTTTTGAAGGAGCTGCCTTGCTTTTACAGCCACTCCCGGCAAGCACAAGGGCAGTTTAGTGGAGGGCACGACATTGTGTGGGAACTAATTTGGTGTAGGGGAGAGTGTACATGGGTAGACCCTGCCTGTCTGAGTGACTTTACCCACTACAGGGCCTTCAGCAAGGTGTCCAACTCCCCCTGTGACTCAGTTTCTCCATCTCTAAATAGGTATAGCATTGAGCTGTTGAGGTGAGTCAAGATAATTGTCTTTGTCCAGAGCCTCTGCTTTGTTACAGTGTTAGGATTCCAGGGACATTCTCTTGGAACCTCAGGTTCCCTCAGCCCTTGCTGTCTCTTTTCTATTGCTGTCTCTTCTCCAGACACAATGAATCGATGCTTTGCCTTACTTGCCCTGGATTTGGGTTGCAAATGTCCCCCGAAGAGCTTTTCTGGCGGTACACAGTGACCACGCTGGTTTCCAGACAGCACACAGCTCAGAAATGAAGTGGCGCTCGCCTCACAGGTGTGCCTGGAGTTTAATTAATAAGGCTAGCCGTGTCTGGTGGTTATGCTGGCCTTTGGCTCGCCAGGTCTGCTCTCTGCAGGTCTCCAATACAGCAACTGCAATTGCTGGAAGAGATTCGATGTCTCTGGGGACAAGTCTGCATGCGAATAACATTTGTGCTGGGGACAGAATTTTTTAGGTCTATGGAGACCACATCCTGGAGAGCTAGAAAGATGGCTAGGTTGATAAAATATATGCCCCACAAGTGTGAAGAATGGGGTTCAGGGCCCAACACCTATATAAAACACAAGGTGGACCTGGCACCTGCCCTGTAATCAAGTGTGTTTCAGAGGTGGAGATAAGGTATCCCTGAGGCAAGCTTGTAATAGATGAGCTGAACTGACAAGCTTCCAGTTCAGTGAGACCTTCTCTCTTAAGTAAAGTGGAGATAGATTGAGGAAGAAACCAATATGAAACTTAGGCCAACACCACACACACACACACACACACACACACACACCCCTTAGAACTGGGCAGGGCTCCTTCCATGGATCTGGTGTTTCCTGTGGATGACTGTAAAAGATACCATGGGCTTTGTGTAGGCAGAGGTGTAGGCGGCAAGCCACCTATGGCCTGCTCCTGGACAAGGGCCTTTGGGAGACTCAGAGGCTCCCAACACCAGCCCTGAAGTGAGCCACCATGATGGCAAAGACCGAAGTGCACAGGCAGACACAGCTCAGAAAAACAGGACTGGGGCTTCAGACCTGAACGTGGCCCATCCAGAGACACCGGAGACCTCTGACTGCAGGCCCCGATTCCTTCCCAGATTCTCAGCAGGACAGCAGGCACTTCAGGCAGCCCCAAGCCCAAAGTGTTTTCTATAAAAATTTCCAATTTTCCTTGACCCATTTCTCTTTGAAATGAATCCCAAACAGCACTATGCACTTGGCTCCAAAGGAGTTCAGCTGGGGAAAGGTCATGCACTGAGGGGGAAATGCGGGTGTCTGGTTCTCTCCTCCCCATCTTGGACTTTATTTTTCTTTTCTCTAATCACACCCTTCCTCTCTCCAGCCCAAGCTGGAGCATTGTGGAGCCATGAAAGGGTGAAGATGGGCAAACGGGGTTAGACCCCTTCATCTGGCCTCCATACTTATATTCTAGGTCTTGGAACTCAGGGATCACGTGAGCCCCAAGGCTGTAGCCCCTACTGTTTCTTCTGCTTGCAATGCTTATCCTAGCACTGGGCCTCCTGCTTAGCTGTCACCACCCCTAACCTCAAGTGCTCTTCTCACCAGCCCTCCCCCAAGCTACTGTCTTGCTCTAGTTAACTCCTTTGCAAATGCAGTTCACTGAGGGAGGATTTACCCAGGTTTGCAGACTGCAGTGTGTGGTCCAGCTCACACAAACAGAGACGGAACATTAAGCAAAGTCAGGCTACACTCTGTCATCAGGACACCTCCACCAGAGGCCCAGGCTTAGCCTGCTCCTGATCTTTGATGCTCATATAACACTGCTGTACATGTAACACTGTTTGTGCGTGGTAGATCCTTTAAGAGGTGGGGCCTGGCAAGGGAAAATTAGATCACTGACTGTGTGTTCTTTTGGAAAGTACACTGGGACCCAGCCTCTTTGTCCTCCTTTCTTTTGCTTGGCCATCATAAAGTGAATAATCTGGGTCACAAATATCTACTGCAATGCCCTGTGTCCTCACAGGCCAAAAGACACAGCCCTAAGGACTTCGGGCAGAAGTTCCTGAAACCGTGAGCTAAAATAAACCTTTCTTTCTATGACCTCTACTGCCTCAAGTGTTTTGTCACAGTGATAGAAAGGTTAAATAGGCATCAGAAAATATGTCTCAAGATGGTGGCAAGAGTCCAGCCAGAGTGACTTCATGACACAAGAGCATACACCTGGAAGAGGTCCTGGTAAGGCAAGGGTTTGCAGGGGACCTGGGAGGAACCTGTCTGGGAGATGTGCTTGTGTAGGGGGGTACATAGTGTGGGGACTGCAGAGGGCTGAATAATGCCTAACAAGAATGCTGCTCTCCAAATTAACTAGTTAAGAGAAGTGGTAACACTCCTCAAACAGGAGCCTGGACTCAGGCAGCCTTGGATTTGCTGCTGCATATGCATTTTCATTCATTCATTCATTCATTCATTCACTCATTCTCTCAGCACCTCACCATTGTGTTCATCCCCCATGCTAGAGTAAAATTGCAGACAAATCCAAGCAAGGCCCTCCTCTTCTGGAACAGTCTGGCAGGGGAGACACTGTGGGTGGAAGATTACAGAGTATAGATCCCTGTGGTCAAATGTCAAGTGGGTCAAAGGAGAGAGGTAGGAAGGCAAGGGCTGTGTTCCGGGTCTTGGGTGTGGACCTCTTGCCCATGATGTGACCTTGTCTAAAAATTGGAGTTGGGGACATCCCGGCAGCTGGCCTTGGATTCTGTTCTCTGAATAGGAAACTGTGACTGACCCCTCACAGGGGTGAGCTGAACCAGGCTGATTGTCTTCAGCTTTGACTCTGAGCATCAAACCCATAGGCATTTTCTGAGTGACTGCCTTGTGAACCCAAGCTCTGAGTACCAGCTCATGCTCAGAAGAGGCCAGCCTATTCCCCAGGCCTAGTTTCTCTAGTCTCCTGCAGCACAAGGCTTGGCATCCAGTATTCTACTCTTCCAGAGGCAACAGTACCGACCCTTGCTTTAGCTTGTGAGTCTTTGATTACTGGTGACGATGAATGCTCCTCCCTGTCTGATGCCTCTGTGGATTCCTCCCAGTTAAGTTCCTTGTCAGTTTCTCTCTTTGAGAACCAGGAGCCACCTTTTGTCTGCTTGAGATACCGAGTCTGTCAGGTTTGATAGGAACCTCTTCCCTGGGTTGCCGTTCCTTGTTTCTGGTCTTGGTAGTGAGTGTTGAACGTGAGCTTGTTCAGTCCTTCTTCAGAAGTCTAGGTGATGCTCCTGTCTTCTGGAACTAATTCTCCAGTTCAGGGATGAGTGTGTGGTGTCAGGCTGTGAGTTCATCTGCAGGCTTGTCCTGGAAGCAGAGAGTGAAAGGAGGCTCAGGCCTATAGGTGGAGAAAGACCATAGCAGCCTTTGGTGAGCACTTCCATAAGTGATCCCCACACCTCAGGGTTTTTGTAATGAGCCCTTGGGATTGGTTGGTGCTACAGATTTGTCTAATTTACAGATAGGAAACTGAGGCTCTGACAGTTGTTCAGGTCATAGGTCAGAGGTTGTAGAGTCACAACATAGACTGCAGAGCCAAGACATCCAACTGCTCTATGGAGCATGGAGGAGTGGGCCTAGATGCAACCTCAAGGCTGCTGAAGCCCTGTGCAGAGCCCTCTTGGCCAGCTCTGAGCCTGAGCAGCTGAAAACTCAGCCGGCTCACACCCAGCTGAAGGCCGGCCATGCCTGACATGCCTCTTAGCACCAGGCCTGCTTCTCGGCTTCAGAGCTGCCGAGACTGAAGCCCAGTGAGGCTGAGTGAGGACATGTCTCCAGGTCATGGAGCACATTAGCAGTGGGGAGACGCTCTCGCTTGTTGGGAATTCCCAGCATTGTGCACAGTAGCTGGCGCTCAGTTGGGGCCTAAATACCCATGAAAAGAAAGAGTGAATGAAGCTGCCTAGAAAGCCTGGCCATGCCATCCCAATTCCTGAAGCACAGTTGTCCCTCGTGGGCATCTGCAGGCTTCCTGAAGAGGCTGGCTGTTGTCACAGTGATGCCAGGGTGCAGCCCACACTTTTGTGGCTTCTGGGCTCCTGGCTGCAGGTTCCTAAGTCTGCAGAGGTGGGATGTCACTAGTGCCACACGATATGGGATGTTCACATACTTTATTGGTCCTGTTTCCTCATCCCTGACCAGGCTGGCTTCACAGATGTGTTATCAATCCCACAAAGCCTCGGACCAGCAGGGTCCCATGCATGCTGCAATACTCTCCTGCCATTGTCTTGGAATGCTTAATTGCTCTTTGCACAAGGTATTTACATTTTCCCTTTTGTAAACGAGATAATTGGTTCTACTCATTACTCTGTTCTGTGTCAGCTTCGTCCTGTGGCCTCCTGAACCCATGATCTGGACTCTGAAGTTAAAGCTACTACTGGGCACTACACAATGATCAAAATTAGGGGTCCCAGTAAATGCTCCCTTCCTTCTGAGCCTGAGAACCCTGGCTTTGTATGGGTTAGCTCTTAACTTTTGTTTGGGAATGAAAATCACAGGCCTTTTGAGGACAAGAAAGGCAGCTCAGGTGATGCTCTTGTGACAGGCCTGTCAGAGATATACCTGGGGGTGGCAGTGTTGTGAATCTCACCCTCTACCCTAGGATACTGTAGAACTGGGGAGACAAACCAGGGAAGTAGTGGAAGGGGCTGGGAAGGTTGTCTTTCCTTCCCCAGCTAAACTTATCTCTACTCCATTGTCTTTGAACATAGAGGGTCCCATGAAAACTATATTCCTTGTTCATTCGTTCATTCGTTCGTTCGTTCATTCATTCATTCATTCATTCAATTCATCAGACAAATATTCATGGAGCTCTCCTAACATGGTCCAGAACTGTTAGGCTCTAGTATCTGGGGGTATCCTTCTGTGGTTGCCCCCTCAGAATCATCCAGCTCACAGTGAAGAGCCCAGGCCATTACTGTCTATACTAACAATTCTCAACCTGTGGGTCATGACCCCTTTGGGGGTCAAATAACCCTTTCACAAGGGTCACATGTCAGATATCTTTCATATCAAATAGGTATATTTTGATTCACAACAATAGTAAATTTTCATTTATGAAATAGCAATGAGAATAGTTTTATGGTTGGGGAGGTCACCACAACATGAAGGATTGAACTGTATTAAAGAGTTGCAGCATTAGGAAAGTTGAGGACCATTGGTCTACGGGATAATTCATGACAGGCAGGGCCATGCTGGTGTTGAGATTCAGTGTAGGTGGAGGTCGCTCAGAGGGGGAAGGAGCTGGGAGTATAAGATGAGAGGGGTTTTCTGAGTGGTAGTGGTGCACACCTCTCATCCCAGCACTCGGGAAGCAGAGTCAGGTGGATTGCTGAGTCTGAGGCCAGCCTGGTCTGCAGAGTGAGTTCTAGGACAGCTAAGGCTACACAGAGAAACCCTGTCTCAAAAAGAATAATGGTTTTGAGTAGGACTGAACTTTACTTGTTTGGGAATCCAGGGTAAGGGACAGGATGAGGGATAGAGGGCCTGAAGGGCAGATCTCGGTGGTCCTTGTGGTCTCAGTCTTGGGCTAGGGCTTCTTTGCCTTGGCTGTGACCAAGACAATCTGATTTTCATGGAGGAGGGTAAGAGAAGAAGCAGTGGACCAGGAGGACCACGGTAGCTGTAGAAGGTGTGTGTGTGTGTGTGTGTGTGTGTGAGAGAGAGAGAGAGACACAGAGAGAGAGAGAGAGAGAGAGAGAGAGAGAGAGAGAGAGAGAGAGGCAAGCAGACCACTGCAGGTCCTGTGTTGTTCCGAGTTAGTGCTACCCACCAAGCAGCTTTCCATTCCCCTTCAGAATCACCCAAGGTCAGGAAGGAGAGTTAGCTCAGCTTTCTCCTCAGTCTCATGCCCTATAGACCAGCCAAGGTGATGCTTGCAGGAATCCCCCTCTTCTCTGCAGGGATGCAGCCCTGAGCAGGTCTTTGTGTAGCTGGCTGTTTTCTCAAGGCTTCTGTGTGAGTCTCTCTGGACACATGTTTGAGTCTATCTGCAGATCCCCAGCTGGCAGTCATGCTGCCGGGGGTGTGGAGCCTTTCTCTGGCATGACTAGAAGGACTCTGTGGGCTGTGCCATCGGGACCTGCATCCAGTCTTTTGATATGTAGCCTTTTGACAGTTCACGTGGCAAGGCTGGAGCCAGGGATGGAGTGGCCATGATGGGTAGGACAAGTGAACTTGGCAAGTGGTGGCGTTAGGAGCAAAGGGCTCGGGTGGGTAAGGCTCTTGAATCCCCCTGAGATTTCCAGGCATGCGCTTCCAGCTGCATTTAAGGAACAGAATTCAGAGAGTTGAACTGATTGCAGTTTAGTATATACTGACGAGCTCATGGGGACTCGGATCAGGAGCAAGAAGCATGATGGCTGTTGAATCTGTCCACTCAGCCAGGAGGCAGTGGCTACGTCCTCTCGTGGCCATGAACAGGTATAGGCTGGGACATGTGGATCTGGGATGCAACACCTGAGCTCAGAAGAAGTACAGCTTTGGGAAAATCAGCTCACCCAATGACAGATTTGTCTCTCATGTCTTCCTTTTCCAGAGCCAGGATCAGGCATCCACAGATAGTAGAGAAGATATATGTAGACATCGTAAGGGCTGGAGGGACAGGGGATAGGCTGGGCTGGGCATAGGTGTACGGGTTGACATCGTGGGTGCATCAGAAAGGCCTCTGATGTTCTAAGAGAGGCTGGAAATCACAGTTTTACATAAAACTTCATTTTCAAATGTTGGCGCTAATTTAAAATACATAAAGAAAAGCAATGGCAAGCCAAGCTGCATAAGGGTGTTTATGATGTGGTGCTGGGGGTGGGGGGGGGCTTCACCCAAGCCCACTGAGCTCAGGCAGCAGTCAGAGACCCATCCTCTTAAATGTGGCTGGTGCTGTCTCTAAGTTAAAATGTTCCTCAGGAATTTTTATTTCATTTTGGGATCATCACGAGAAATCTTTCCAGTGGTTCCGTTTCTGTGAAAAGAAATCTGCGGTTGTCTTGTTTTTCTTGGAGGCCGTGAAGGAAGCCCATCTGTAGAGCATTAGCGAGAAGCGGTGGGGGCAGGGCATGGGGACACTCCATCCAGGCTGGACAGAACCTTGGATGGAGAGAGGAGGACTGGATCGAGGGTGGCCGTTTGGTTTGGATGGACCCCCCAGCCCTCTGGAAATGAAAGACTGCCTTGCCCAGGGCGGCATGAGGCCACTCCATCGCTCTGGCCAGGCGATGCAGGGCTGAGCAGACAGAGCCTGGGTTTGTTGCGTTTGGCACTTGAACCAAGGGGACTGAGTTTCATCTTCCCTGGTTGCCTACTCATTTTAGACTCTTATGCCAGGACATTGTTCAGACCCTGCAGCGTGGGGAGTAAACAGTGCACTGCAGTCATAAGAGAATCTTGCCATATGTCAACCCAAAGGCCTGATGGGAAGGTCACACAACTGTGTCCCTTTGTTCTGAGCAGTGATCTGGAAGCTATGTCCAGCTTTAGCCTTGATCAACAAAGCTGAGCTCAGATTTGTCCCAATTCCTTGGATTTGGAAAAGACATGGGTTCCTAACACATCCTGGATGCAACAAGCCCTGAAGAAACCACTTTGAGTCCTTAAGAGAACTCATGTCTTAAATGCTCCATGGAGGGCAGGGTCTGACTCTAGTGTTTCTAGCATATGTGGGTGCCCCACAAGCTACAGCAGGCAGTGGGGATTCGGCTTGGCTTTGGCTTTTTGAGTCCTGGCTCTGGCTTGGCCTCAATTTACTTTTTTGGAAAATTGGGGGAGGAAAGTGGTAGATTGAAGCCAGGCTCCACCCACAACTCACAGGCTAAATCCCTGTGTCTTCTTTCCCTTTGCCTCCCCTTCCCTCCCCAACAAATTTTATTTGACTCATAAAATGTCTTCAGTACTTTTAAGTGTGTACTTTAAAACCAGGAGATTACATTAAAATCTCAGTGCTCACTGTCCCCAGAAAGATCAGAAAGCATGGCAACAGGACATGTACCTGTGGGCTGTATCAAGATGGCAGCTCCTTGCCTCTAGTAGGTAAAGTGGACACAGCCCCTCTCTCCCTGCCTCGTGTATGCTATGGCCATCTCTCTAGTTGGAAATGGAGACTTAGGACT